>NC_083328.1:50143257-50288471 GCF_963455315.2 Globicephala melas | reverse complement strand
AGTCTCTACTTGCCCACGGGGGTGGGGGGGGGACAGTTTCAGATTTCACCCAAGAAGTCCCCTTGTTGGGAACAAACAGGAGTACATTGTCTCTTTAAGTATCTGGCTCTGTACATTTTTTGTATGTGAAATTGATCTCTTAATCTGGCATGTATTCATTCTCTAATATTTAAGACATTGTTTTGTCTACTATCAAAATCTATATTTGCAATTTGTAATTTTGGAAGGGAAGATAACTGTTAAATAATAACTAGAAGTTTGTGGGGTTTTAATATAATAAAGCTACCTACTAGTGAATATTTCATAAGAAACTAATCTCAACCAACTTTATTAACAAAAACCATGAAAAGATATACCTGAGAGGTAGAGAACCTAGTAAATTGGTTGAGAAGGATGTTTAAGATAGCACTCTGGAATCAAGGTTCAGACTGCCCCAGCTCACTCTTTACCCTCACTCTTTATTCATCAGCAGCTCGCTAGAATCCTTCAAAGCTGAATCATGATTATAAAGGAACCAGCATGGATTCCAGAAAGGAACCAGACATGTGCTTAGATAATGGGGTGGGGGGGGGGTAGGGAAGAATAGGGGATGGAAATGAATGTTTAAAGGAACATAAATAAAAAGAAGAATATGCATCTGAAGAATTACTCCCAGGAAACAGAACAAAAGTTCAAATAAATATTTCCCCAATGTTCTAAAGTAACGAAAGATAATATGATCTAACAAAAAAAGGAAAAAAAATTAAGAAATACAAGGGTTTAAAGAAGAGACAACATGACCAAAATGAAAGGGAAACTGGCAGAGTTCAGGGTGAAATAAAAAGGAAATTATTAAACTGTTCAAAAGATTTTAAAAAATAGGAAATAAGACTAAACACAACTGAAACCCAGTGATAGATGGACAGTTCTTGACTACAAAAAAAAAAAAAAGAAAAGAAAAGAACATAAAACCAGTTGTAGGAAAATTATATAGAAGTCAAACAAAGGAGATCTAACACATGTACATATGTAGGCTTGAACCAGCTTGCAAGAGCTGATTAGACATACCTGTTCCTAACTCCATTTTCAATAACATCACATTGGTAGTTTAAAATTAACCATTGTGGGAGTATTTACACCACATAAATTGACAGACACTGCACATCAGAGGTTTTTGTTTGTTTATTTTCATTTACCAGGATACCAGTTTTTACAACCTTCACTGAGGAAAAACAAAAACAAAATGAAAGAAAACAAAAACAGAATAAAATGGAATAGACAAATTAAAGAAGTAATAGAAGCTAATTTCCTGAAATAAAGAGTCTTAAATCTGCTGAACAAAAGAACACAGTTGAAATAGACTCTGGTGAAGTTATAGAATTTCAAAGGCAAATAATCTTTGGTGCATCCAGGCCGAAAAGGTAATTAACATACAAGAAAAGGAAAATCAGGCTGCATTAGATTGCTTCACAGAATCATATAATGCCTGAGGGAATGTGCTGAGGGAAAGAAACAGTGACCCAGGAAGGTGTGTTTTGCCTAGTCAGGCTGTTCTTCAAGTTTTCAAGGCAAGAGTCAATTGTTCCCAAACATAAAACACATTAGGATATATAGTAGATATAAACCTTAAACGGACAAAAAAAACACTTCATCGTGAAATTCACCCAACAAAGAGGTAAATTTAAAAACAAATCTTAAGAATAGTGAAGCCATGATCAAATGGGACAATGATAATCATATCTATTTTAAAATAAATCTAACACTGAAAATTATGTGTCCTCATTTTCCTTAGCAAGAGGTCGATGGATATTATTAATGTTGAAGCATACAGGTATACATGCTTCATGTATACCTGATATATATAAGAGATATATATGTATATCATGTACAAAAAAACCACCTCCAATTTCATCATGACTTTTCAGAGTCTGTTTTTCTTGTCTTTAAGGAAATATTTTAAAAGCTTATCTCTCTTGTGAAAAAAACATTTTTCTGAAGTTTAGAAAATACTATAGGAACACTTCAGTTTCTTTTCCTTTTATTTTTAAATTTGATTTTAATAAGATTAAATGTAATTTAGTTTTAAAATAACAAATGTAGTACCATCCATATATAAAAAACACATCTTTCAGTTTATCTTACTTATTACAACCTTATGCTTTTATCTCTCTCTCTACAGGAAGATTTGTGGAATATTATAAACCAAGAAATATTTCTGATGGAAAGATTTTGGTTGTTTATATAATTTCTCCTCTATATTTTTCAGAACTGTTTGAAATATTTAATAATGAATGTATATATTTTAAAAACAAGTCATTCTTCTTCTCCAAAAAAATCTCAAAATACATTTCCTTTTTGTGACATCAAAACATTGTTAAATATAAAAATAGAATGAGATAGATAATTAAAATTAATCTAGATTAAAATAATTTATTTAGACAAAAATAAAGAGAAGACACAAATCACCAGTATCAGGAATGGAATAGGGGATATAGCTACAGATTCTGCAGCCGTAAAAAGGAAAATAGGCAAATGCTTTGAACAACTTTATGCTCATAAATTCAACAACTTACAAGAAATGGGCAATACCACACACTACCAAAAAACCTCAACCAAGATGAAATACATACTCAAAATAGTTTTTAAAAATTAATATTTTATTAATATAATCATTAATAAAAATTGAATTCATACTTCAAAAGCTCTCCAAAAAGAAATCTCCAGGCCTGGATTGTTTCATTGGAGAAAACTACCAAAAATATGAGGAAGAATTAACACCTCTTTTACACAATCGCCTCTAGAAAATAGGTGATAGCACTTTCCAACTTATTTTATAAGGCCAGTATTACCCTGATACTAAAACTAAACAAACACAGTAGGGAGAAAAAGATAACCAACGAATTGCAGGCAAATATGTTTTATGAACTTAGATGCAAAAATCCTCAAAAAAATTTACCAAATCAAATCTTACAATGTATACAAATAATTATACATGGTGATCAAGTGAAATTTTCCCCAGGGATGTAGGGATGGTTTAACATTAAAAAATAAATCATTGTAATCCACTATACTAACAAACTCAAAAAGAAAAATAATATAATTTTATCAATTGATGCAGGAAAACTATGACAAATCTAACACACATTCATGATTAAAAAGTCTTAGCAAATTAGGAATGGGGGGATTACCTCAACTTTATTTTTGAAAAATCTACAAAAAATTCTCCAGCTAACATCAAAGTCAATGGTGAAAGACTAAATGCTTTCTCTCTAAGATGTAGAACAAGGCTAGTGTGTCTGTTTACACAAGTCTTACTCAACATAGTACTAGAAATTCCAGCCACAACAATGAGGCAAGAAAAACAAAAGACAATGGATTGCAAAGGAATAAATAAAAATGTCTCTATTTGCAGATGACATGATGGTCTACATAGAAAATGCCAAAGACTCTACTAATAAAGTTCAGCAAGATTGCAGGGTGCAAAATCTACATACAAATGCCAATTCTATTTCTGCATACATGCAGAAAATGAAATTTAAAACACAATACCCAGGGCTTCCCTGGTGGTGCAGTGGTTAAGAGTCCGCCTACTGATGCAGGGGTCATGGTTTCGTGCCCCAGTCCGGGAAGATCCCACATGTCGTGGAGCGGCTAGGCCCGTGAGCCATGGCTGCTGAGCCTGCGCATCTGGAGCCTGTGCTCTGCAATGGGAGAGGCCACAACAGTGAGAGGCCCGCATACTGCAAAAAACAAAACAAAACAAAACACAATACCATTTACAACTACTCCAAAGAAAAGGAAATACTTAGGTATACACTTAACAAAACATGTACAAGAGCTGTATGCTGAAAATTACAACACACAAATTAAATAAACCAAAGAAAAACTGAAAAAATGGAGAAACATACTGTGGTCATGGATTAGAAGACACAGTAAAGATATCAGTTTTGCCCCCAATTGATCTAAATATTTAATAAAATTCCTATAAAAATTCCAGGATGATTTTGTAGACATAGTCAAATTTATTCAAGAATTTATATGGAAAGGCATGGGTTCTGGAATAGCTAAACAATTTGACAAAGAAGAATAGGTGGGAAGAAGCACTCTTCCCATACTAAGGCTTTTTCTATAGCTACAGTAATCAAGACGGTGTAGTGTTTGCCGAGGGGTAGACATATAAATCAATGGAACAGAATAGAGAACCCAGAAAGAGACTCATAGGCAGAAAAAAAAAAAAAAGAGAATCTCCCCACAGCTAACATTTCAATGGTGAGAGACTGAAATATTTTCCTCTAAGATCAGGAACAAAGCAAGGATGTCACTCCTGCCACCTCTTTTCTACATAGCATTGGAAGTTCTACTGAGAGCAATTAGACAAGAAAAAGAAATAAAATCTGAATTGGAAAGACAGTCTAAAGTTATCTCTGTTTGCAGAAAATGTGATCTTATATTAGAAAACCCTAAAGATTCCACACACCAAAAAATTGTTAGAACTAATAAATGAATTCAGCAAAGTTGCAGTTACAAAATCAACACACAAAAATCAGTTGCATTTCTATATACTAAGAAAGAAAAAGCCAAAACTGAAATTAGGAAAACAATTCCATTTTCAATAGCATGAAAAATAATAAAATATTTAGGAATTAATTTAAGTAAAGAGATCAAAAAATTATACACTGAAAACTACAAATCATTGTTGAAAGAAATTAAAGAAGACATGTAAATGGAAAGACGTCAAGACATCCCATGTTCATGGATTGGAAGACTTAATATTGTTAAGACTCCAGTACTCCCAAAAGTAATCTATGGATTCAATGCAATGCCTAGAAAAATCCCAATAACTTCTTTGCAGAAATAGAAAAATCTGTCCTAAAATTTATATGAAATCCCAAAGAATATGAATAGCTAACCAATCTTGAAAAAGAACAAAGCTGGAGGACCCACACTTCCTGATTTCAAAACTTACCACAAAGCAACAGTAATCAAAACAGTGTGGTGCTGGCATAAAAACAGACATAAATACTAATGGAATAGAATAGAGAGTCCAGAAATAAACCCTCAATATATGGTTAAATGATTTTCAACATGGATTCCAAGACCACTTAATGAGGAAAGAACAGTCTTTTCAACAAATGGTGCTGGGAAAACTGGATATCCTCTTACAAAAGAAATAATTACATTTCACCATATACAGAAATTAAAATGGTTCAAATATCTAAACAAAAGAGCTAAAACTATGAAACTCTGAAAAGAAAACATAGGGTAAAATCATCAGAAGTTTGGTATGGCAATGATTTCTTGGATATGACAGCAAAAGCACAGGCAACAAAAGAAAAATTACATAAATTGGACCATTAAAATCTTCTGAGCGAAGGACACAATCAGCACAGTGAAAGGGTAACCCACAAAATGGGAAAAAATATTTTCAAATTATATTTCTGATAAAGAGTTAATATCCAGAATATATAAAGAACTCCCAAAACTCAACAACAAAAAACAAAAATTAAAAAATAACCAATGAACTTGAGTAGACATCTGTCCAAAGAAGATATACAGATGGCTAATAAGCACATGAAAAGATGCTCAATATCACTATTCAGGGAAATGTGAATCAAAACCACAATGAGATTCTACCTCATACCTATTAGGATGGAGATTATATATATATATATATATATATATATATATATATATATATATATATATATATGAAAAAAGCAGAAAATAAATGTTGGCATGGATGTGGAGAAATTGGAACCCTTGTGCACTGCTGGTGGGAAGGTAAAATGTTTTAGCTACTGTGAAAAGTAGTATGGCAGTTGTTCAAAAAATTATAAACATAGAATTACTATAGCATCCAAGAATTCTACTTCTAGATATATGTCCCAAATAATTGAATGTAGGGAACTTAAACAGATAGTTTTATACCAATAATCACAGTGATTTTTTTAACATCTTTATTGGAGTATAATTGCTTTACAATGTTATGTTAGTTTCTGCTGTATAACAAAGTGAATCAGCTATATGTATACATACATACCCATATCCCCTCCCTCTTGCGCATCCCTCCAACCCTCCCTATTCCACGCCTCTAGGTGGACACAAAGCACCGAGCTGATCTCCCTCACAGTTATTTTTGAAATGACAACATTTTATAAATGCAGAATAGATTCGTAGTTTCAGGATTTGGGGGGTGGGGTACGAGGTACAGAAAGAAGTGGGTGTGGTTATGAAAGGGCAACAAGAGGGATTCTTCTGGTCATGAAATTGTCTGTATTCTGTGGTGGTGTGGCTGTGGTGGTGTGGCTGTGGTGGTGAATGCATGAACCTCTACAGATGATTTAATTGTATAGAACTAAACACACACACATGCACACACAGAGAAATAAGTACAAGTAAAACCGAGGATATCTGAATAAGATCAGTGAAGGATATCTGGATAAGATCAATGTCAATATACTGGTTGTGTTATTGTATTATAGTTTTACAAGATGTTGGGAAAAACTGGATAAAGGGTAGACTCATCCTTCTGTATTATTCTTACAGTTACATGTGACTCTACAAGTGTCTCAACAAAAATTTTATTTAAAAAATAATTCATATATTCTTAACTCACCAGCATTTACTGAGCTCTTCCTACATCAGTGCTGTCCCACAGAACTGTCTGTGATGATGGAAATGTTCTTTATCTATGTTGTCCAGTACAGTAGCCACTAGCCATATATTGCTACTAAGCACTTGAAATGAGGCTAGTGTGACTAAGAAACTGAACTTTTAATTTTAAATCATTTAAGTCTAAATTGCCACATGTAACCAACAGCTCCCATGGTGGGCACCACAGTCCTATATGTCAAGCACTAAGCAAGTCACTGAAGACACTAAAATGGATCCTTATCTTCCAGAAGCTCAAAGTCTATTTGAAGGAGGCTAATAAAAATATCAATATTAGAAACTATATGCCAGAGTTGGGTTGCTCATAAGCATTTCGATAGCAAAGATGTAGGATGCCTCATCTAGCTATGGCTAGAGAGGTCATGAGGAAATGCTGGCAAAATGAAATAACCCTTAAAATGAGTCCTGAGGGCAATTAAAGTGGGCCAGGTGAGTTAAGGCAGGATCTGGGGAGGAGAAATAGAGAGGGAGCAAGATTCATAAGGCACACAGGCATAAGAAGGCATTCAGGAAAGGCAAGTGTTTGATAAGCTTGGGCAAGGTCAATGTGTCTGGAGAGAGAGGGAAGGGCTGGATGGTGAAGGGCCTCAAATACCATGCCTTGGCACTTGAATTTCATCGTGAAGATCATTCAGACACACTGAGGTACTTTAAGGATGACCTAATTAGGTCTGCATCTTTAACACACCATTCTCCTAGCAATGTATTGGAACAGGGCGAGACTCCAGGTAAGCTGGTGCAGCCTCTGAGAAGAAAAATCAAAGGCTCAAATATGACAGTGGAAGTAGGGGAGGGAAGAAGGAAATAGATTCAAAAGACATTTAAAAAGTAGAATCAGGGACTTCCCTGGTGGTCCAGTGGTTAAGACTTCTCTTCCAATGCAGGGATGCAGGGGATGCTGGTTCGATTCCTGGTTAGGGAACTAAGATCCCACATGCTGTGTGGTGTAGCAAAAAATAAAAGCCCATAGAATTGGGAGGATGTTGTGTTCCAAATGGATGTAAGTGATAAAGGTAACCAATAATTGAGATGGTTTCCAGGCAACTGACCAGAATAACTTCATGGGTGATAGTGCTATTGGCAGAGATAGTTAATGAAAGAGAAAGAATGCATTGGAGTAGAAAATGTACGGCTCAACTTTGTTAATGTGTTGAGATTGAAGGGCCTGAGAAAACCCCCAGGACTCAGAGATGTCAAGTAGTCCCTTAGAAGAATAAATCTGAGGCTCAACAAGGAACTGTGAAAGGCATAACAGTTTGGCTGTCAGCTGAAAACATAGATATATGGTTGAGAACACTACATGGAGCGAAAATGGTCAAAGCATGAAACTCAGGCAAACACCAATATAAAAGAAGTGAATGGAGGAAAAAGTGGCTACAAAGGAAAAGGAGTGGCTAGAGAATTGATGTGAGGAAAACCAGGAGTGTGCAAGAGAAAGCAAATGGAGTGACGGCTTCCACGAGGATGAAGGAGTCTACCTTGAGACATACTCATAGAAGCCTTTTTTTGTTCCTGGTCTGAAGAAAATTGAAATTAAAACATTTTTGTATTGACACATGAAATAGTCATCAATAGGGCAGAAGAGTATAGAAATAAATCCAAATCTATATGGGAATTTAATTTATAATAATGGTGGCTCTTTAAGTCAGTGGAGAAAAGATGGATTTCTATTGATGAAAGAGTATAGCTGAAGTTCTGTAGAATTGAGCTCTAAGTGCCAGTGGCCTCAAGCTACAGTAAATTACTTTATCCAATTTAGTGAGCTCTATCCTCTTTCTGAAAGGGAAATCCATGTACTTTTAAGGTCATGGATTTCAGTGAAATTTGTATGAAATCTTCTTGAATGGTTTATGTTGAATTTCACTCCAGAACAAGCTTAAGAATTCAGAATGAGATGCCAGATTTTGGAAAATTAAAATATTGGCTGCTTATATATGATAGGTACTCAGAACTTACAAGGCATGCCAGCTAAGCAATTAAGGCCTAAGTCACTCATACACAAGTGTGTATAATTGCTTCCATCCTGCTGAAAGCCCAGCATGCTGATGAATATCAATGCCGGATTTTTTTCTGGAAGAAGAAAAACATTATCATCAACACCACTATGTAAAGGCTATCCCTCAGTGCATTTCCAAGCTATTATTTAATATTGAGGTTGAAGGATGGAAAATAAAGTACAACCCCATTTAACAGCAGCATCTACAGTGACTTAGTCATGGTCCCTGGGCCATGCCCCCTGGGCCATGCCCAGGTGATGAAAGATTGTGACCCACTTGTCACTTAGTAAAGCTGTCAGCATGGAAAGTAGTATGGATTCTTTTGGAAGGATTTTTGGTTACTTCTCCTTGCTTTGCACAGATCTACTGGTTTAGACAGGATCAGGATGAGAGAGTTGATCAGAAATCTGAAGAACGCACCACATGCTCACACCAAAAAAAACAAAAACAAAAACAAAAAACAAACCACCCCCCAAAAAATCAGGTTCTTTGCCCATTAAACCCACCCCATCCTCATTTTAACTTGCTTTTTCATTTAAAAACACATCCTACTGATGCCACGTAAAGCCTCAGTTGCCTCTTGGAAGGGAATTTAATAGGCTTCCCTTTTTCTGGAAAACCCAACTCGTCTTATAAAGATCTAGGAGGGATTTATTTAATGAAAACATATGAGAGGGAGTTGCATTTTCTTTTCAGTATCTGGTATTTTGAGTTAAAGCAAAGCTATTGCCAGGACCAAAGACAGCACCGTGTGACCATCTATGCCAGATAGAATATAGTAGGAAATCTATTTTTATCATGACAGGGTCAAATTTTATTTTTATAAGAAGGGTCACCAATATAACATTAAAGAAGTTTCTAAGGATGATAGGGGATTTACTTTACTTTAAGAACAATGACTTTTACAGTAGTAAATTTTAAATGCATAAGAGTGGGAGAGGGAAAGAAGGAGATTGAGAGGAGAGATAGAGAGGGAGAGAGAGAGAGGCTTGGAGCAGGGCTAGGCAAGTTTGAGCCTGAGTAATACTTAGCAGCTGTATGACCTTGGGCATGTAACTTGTGCTTTCTAAGCTGGTTTTCTTATCTGCAAAATACAGATGGCAGTTCTGCTTGTTTCATGGAGTTGTTGTGAGTATCAAAGGAAGGAACTTTGAAGCCATAGGAATGTCCTACAAGCAAAGGACATAGGCTTGGCCCAGAATCTTTACTCAAGTGTTTGAATGAATATCTAAAAGAGCAATTATCAAACTTCTGTGCCTCAAAATCATCTGGGAAGTTTATTTATAATAAAAGCATCTGGCTTTATTCTATGTCTACCAATTCAGAGTGAAATCTGGGTTTCCAAAGGTCCCTGAGTGATTCTAAAGCATACATTTGATGTGATGGATGCTGTCATGCACACCCAGCCCCACCCTCAAGGAAGAACTTGTTGTCCAGCCCCTGGGAGTGTAGTTAGTAGATGAGCTTCAGCTTTCAGCAACTCCAGGGACTGCTTCAACCAGAGAGAGCTGCCCTGGATCAGGTCACAGCCCTTCCCGGGGCTGACCATGTGCAGTGACTGATCAATGTGGGGTTGTCAAGCCCTAGACACCTCAGTCCAACTTGGTGCAACTCTGAAGGGCCACTGGATCCAGAGCTCCCTGCGAGGTTTGCCAAGACTGTAGTTGGGTCTGCATTACTCTTACCTTCTCCCACTGCCCATCCTGCTTCCCTCCCCTCTGTCCATAGGAGTTGTGTCCCAAGGGCACTCCTTAATACACATCCCAAACACCAACCTCTGTCTCAGAGTCTGCTTCTGGGGAACCCAACCTGTGACATTTGGAAGCCGTGAATCTGAAACCAGAGCTAACTGTGTTCTCCTTCATCTTAAAAGACTTCTTGGGTCCTCATTGCCTATAAATTCCATTTCATGGAAGTTAAGGCCCTTTATGATTGAGTACCAATCTTTCTTTCCTGCCTCATGTCTCCGTATTCATTTCTTAATCCTCAGGCCAGCAAGACCGTATTGTTTTCTGTGGAGATGAGCATTTCTGTGATGGAAGTCTTTGCTGAAGTGCTCCCCTGACATTAACTTACTCTTCCTTTTCCTATTGAAATCCTACTGGTTCATAAAGGTCCCTTTTCAGGTACTACATTGATTCCCCAGTCTCACTCTGATCTCATTCCCTTGTTACGAGTTGCGTTATTTGTGTCCCTGCTCATCAAACTGAGCTCCTTGAAGACAGAATCCTGTGTTTTCCAGCATTTCATTTGCCCACATCGCTTAGCCTGGTGCCTTGTTCATACTAGATACACAAAGCATTTGTTGGATTAGTCAATGGTACTGAAATGGTAATTTAATAAAACATAAACTCGTAATGCTAGAAGGACCCCATTTCCTATATTGTTGAAGCTATTGACTTTTTGCGTTGCATAAATAAGAAATCTGAAGGTTAAAGGGCTTGCCCGAAGTCATATAAATTAATAAATAGTAAATGGAACTCAGACCTGTTGACTTTTTATTGCACATATATTTTAATCTTCAATTTTAAAGTTAAAAACATAAGAGATAAACATTTGAAAACCTGTTTTTGGTAACTTTTAACGGATTGTGCAATCAATTAAATTCCCATAAAAATTGTATCTGAATTACAAATTTGTTCATCATTTGGTTATTTGATCACTTCAGACACATTAAAGATTAGCCAAACATTCAAATACAAATTTTTTTACAAAATTACTGCTACCTACATACTTAACATACTCTGAAACTCATCGTCATGAATTTAATTCATTTCCTCATTCTCTTGACATCTACTTAGATTTAGAGTTACCCCAGCTTTTTATATTCCCTAATGGTTTCCTAATGTTATTTTGATAACTTCCCAGGGTTTCAGTAATCTTACAAGAATGTTGGGGTCTAATTGATGGGTCTGGACTGCTACCTGACTAATTTTTTTAAATGTTTGAAATATTATATGCATACATAAGCACAAACAAAACCTACCCATCTAACCAGTCCCCAGAGCAAGAATTATAACATTACTAGTGAGCAGAGGGAGTTGATGAAGCAGATCTGTTTTACTCAGTTCTTGTTTAAATCTATAGCCATCATAATGACCCTT
This sequence comes from Globicephala melas, assembly GCF_963455315.2. NCBI lineage: Eukaryota > Metazoa > Chordata > Mammalia > Artiodactyla > Delphinidae > Globicephala > Globicephala melas. Next base: position 50,276,719 of record NC_083328.1, on the reverse strand, counting down.
GGTCAACTCTGAGAACTAAACTACTGGAATGTTCACGTAGTGGCTGGGTAAAGATACTAGTCTGTACGCCCAAAGTAGTGAGTCAAGATGAGCCAGTATGTTAAAGTAAACATCAAGTTTCATGATGTGTACCCAGGGCCTGGTTTGGGGTTCACACCCACAGCTAGGATGTGACCAATTCCACTTAGGAAATTTGGACCCCAAGACTCAAGCCAACTTTCCTAAGCATGGTCATGTCACACATATTCCTGTACTTCCCAGCTAGAGAAGAAGATGCATCCATGCATCCCCTGCATAGGGAGGACAAGAAAGCCTGCTTTTGACCTCTCTAGCCTTTGCCTATACATATCTTTTTTGTTATTCCTGCCCTGTATCCTTTGCAGTAATAAATCTTAGCCATGACTGAAACTATGTTGGGTCATGTTAGTCCTTCCAGTGAATCCCCAAGCTAGCGGGTCATCATGGGATGGCTGAGACAACTAGCACCTGAGAAGATCCCTTCTTCCTCCCTTAAAATCAGTATGTCTCCCAAGAATAATTACCATCTTGACTTTTAACAGCATAGAGTAGTTCTTCTTGTTTTTGAACAATACGTATTTGGAATCATACAGTGTAAGCTCTTTTTTACCTGGCTTCTTTCACTCAAATATTTTTATGGGAGTCATATATGTTATGTGTGTAGTTGTATTTCATTCATTTTCATTGCTGAATTGAGTATTTTCATTGACTATACTATGATTTATGTTTTCATGCTTCTGTAGATGAACATCTGGGTTGTTCTAAGTTTTGGATGATTATCAGTGTAGTTGCTGTGTATATTTTGATTCATGTCTTTTGGTGAACATGTATACACACTTCACATATATACCAGGAGTGGAGTTATTGCCTCATAGGGAATGTATATGTTGAGCTTTAGTAAATGTTGCCAGAGAATTTTTCCAAAATGTTTGTACCAATTTATCCATCCAACTGCAGCATATGAGAGTCCCAACTGCTCCATATCTTTGCCAACAGTTGTCATCATCTCTTTTTATTTTAAACCAATCTAGTTAGAAGATATGGTATTGCATTGTGGTTTTAATTTGCTTTGCTCTGATGACAATGAAGTTGAGCACATTGTCTCATGTTTATTGGCCATTTACATATAATCATGTAAAGTAGTTTTGACCATTTTTTCCCTGTGGGCTTGCGCTTTTGTAATTTATTTGTAATTCTTTACATACTCCGGATTGGAGTCCTTTATTGGCTATGTATTGCTAATATTGTCTCCAACTCTGTGGTTTGCCTTTCCATCCCTAATAGTGTGTTTGATCAGCAGATCTAATAACTTTACTGCAGTTCTCTTTCTGCCACACTTTCACTCGACAAATATTTTTTTCATTAACTGCTCTATATCTGGGCACTGTGTAGATACTGGGAGAAAATAATAAGCACAATGATTTCTGTTTATACTCTTCCTGAAGAAATTAACGTAGCTGGCTTTCACCTGGAGCCAATTCATCTTAATTACTGAAAGGATGTGGGAACATACTCTTCCCAGTGTTTAAGGTTATATTTTCCAAGCACACTATTTACTAACCAGCTCTTTTTAGGGATATTTTTAAGCCTTGTTCTGTTCTACCATTGAGGACTGAAAGCGAAAGAGAGAGAAAAGATACTCTTGACTTATTTTGCATTCGTTCCATGTCATTTTTATCACCATTCCCCTGGCCATAAATGTTTTTGCTGCCATTCTCACAATATGTAAATATTTTGCCTTGGTTCCAGTGCCCCAGAAGCAAACCTTGAGATAAAGATTCACGTGCAATTGTTTATTGAGGATGCAAACCCAGAAAACATTGGGTAGGAGTGGAAAAGTGAGGTAAGGAAAAGCAGGCAACCAATAAAGGGGATGTTATCAAGCCGGTTACTACTCTGGATAACTGGATCTTAATCTGGGTGAGGAACTCTGGGAATCAGTGTGAAATAAATGCCTTTGAGTTAATCCACCTGATAGGGCATGAGATACTTATAAATGGTCTCCTTTCCATCTTTGGTTCATGGCTGTTCCTAAGTTGGAGGATGTGTGTTAATTGCCAGACACATCCAGCCTGCCTTATCCTTAGGAAGAGGAGGTTCTGTTGATGGATCAAGTGCACCAAAAAAAAAAAAAAAACACAGGTGCTGGCAGTTAGAAGTCAGATTTTCTCATGCTGAGTTACATAAGTTCAGTTTCATTAGATGGAATACTAAAGAAGAACTTGAAAAAAATAAACATCTTAAAGGATTAAAATAACTTGCACAAAACTTCATTTTCCTTTGGTCTTTCTTCATGTAAAAAGATCTTGACTGCCTAATGATTTTCCTTATAAATTTCCATCACAATTATACATATTGATACTTGGATCTTAGATGGAAATGGCATCTGCTAGAATCTTTTATTAGTAGGATACTATCCAATTAAAAAAATATATATAAGCTATGAGTAATAGAAAGTCCCCAAATAATAAGGCTATAAAATAAAAATTTATTTTTCTCTCACATTCAATAAGTCTGATTCAAGAAGTCTGTCAATCCAGAGTTAAAAATGATTCTCTGTGGTATAAGAGACCCAAGCTATTGCTATCTCGCTGCTCTGTTGGGCATGGCTTCTATTCACAAAGTTTTCTTATTGTCTGTGATGGCTCCTGAGGCTCCAGGCCTAAAGAAAGGAGGAAGGTTTGAAGAAGAGATGCAGTGTACTTCTCATTGCACACCCTACCTTTACTTATATCCCATTGCCAAGACCTTGGTCACATGACCATAACTAGTTGCAAGAGAGGCTGGAAAAAGAATCTTTATTATAAGTGGCCACATGCCCAACTAACATGGAAGCTTCACTACTGAAGAAATGGGTAAAGAGATATTTGAGAAAGCCATCATTCTCTGCCTCAAATTCAAAAATATGAAAGGTGAAGTTTTAAAAATTTAAATTGTAAGTAACCTCCAGCAGATAATTTTAGCTTTAACTGGTGATTATATGGACATAAGAGAAAAGTAGTGCAGTGTTTTTCTTAGAACCCTCCTGAATTCATACTTAGGTCAGAATCTTTCAACTTAGAAAAAAAATGTTAAATCAAAATACAGTAGGCAAACAGCATGGACCTATTCTAAGGAGTGTGTGTGTGTGTGTGTGTGTGTGTGTGTGTGTGTGTATGTGTGTGAATCTGAATGTGTATAAATTAGGATCCTACAGGGGATTTTTTCTGATACCAGCAATGTTACAGAGATAGTCATACAACTTTAGCCTGTGTGAAAAAGAAATGACATCAGAACTATGAGGACTTAGGGGAAAATTCTCAAATATGAATTTTTTATAGGTCTTATTCTGCATCAGAGTGGTATTTCCATTCAAGCCATTTATTTGACTTCTAAATCTAAGGTACTCTTCAAGCAATAATAATATGATAGATATTTTAAAGTCCCACAATTCTGGAAGAATAAATTGTTCCTCAGAAAACTGAGTGAAAGATATTGAAAAAGAATAAGAAAGACATTTTCAAGCTAGACTTTTGTATCACCATAAGAAACAAACCCAAGGAAAAACAGACCACTGGCATTGTTATTGTTCATAAATTCAGAAGCAGATTTCATGGTTGAAAATAAAACTATGAGTCTCTTGACAAGAACGATGGGTAGAAAACAGAAAGTTGTGGTTCTCCTTGGGTGATTGTGGTGGATAATCAAAGACAGCTTTTTCATATTGATTGGCCTCATCTTTTGGGAGCCCAGAAATGGAATCCATCTGGACATTTGCTAAAGGACAGCAGATGGAGTTATACCACGTGACAATGAGCTGTTCTCTCTATCCCAGTCCACCAATGGTGTTTTTTGTAAGAATAACAATGCTGGAGACCTGGAAGATCAGTTTTTTTCTTATGGTTTATTTCCAGATTTGTTATGGCTGTGAATTCTCCATGCTAGGAGAGAAAGTTCCTTAAATACTCTCAGTATTTTCCTTTTTTTAAAATTTGGAGAATAAAGAGAGACAAGCTAGCAAGACTTTGTATCTGGAAAGGTTCTGGAAAATGCATTAAATGCTCATTAGTAGGCACCTTGAAAATGGGCAGCAACTATAAGTTTTCCTAAGTAAATTGTGCCAAGTAAAGCAAATGAACTTTCTTCGTATAATATATCAGTTATCATACTTTAAACATAAAGATACTTGGCTTCATCTATTTGCAATTATCTTCTTTCCCAAATCTTCATCATAGACCCCAGATCTATACTTACAGCAGCCTTCATAACTTAGTTAATACTTTTCCTTCACTTTATCTCATTATCATCTGTTTTTGTCTTCCTTATCTTTAATATTAGTTGCATTGATTCTATTTCCTTGACTTCTACATTACATTATACTATATACTGTATATATTGTATACTACATTACATTATATTATATACATTATATTGTATACTACCTTACATTATATACTGAGAAATAGTTCACCTACTATCATTTTTCCTAGGTCTCCAAATCAGCTCCCTCTAAGTCTTACAAAAGAACTCCTTTATCTGCTCTCTCTCCCATTCCCTCAAGAAACTTATTTCAAGTTCAGGCCCCCACTCAGTTCACTAAAACTCTTAGCCTTTCTTTTGAAACTTCCTTTCCATGTTGACTAAAAGGGCCACATTTAGTTTTACTCTTTCATCCAGCAAGAGTATAAAGATTCACACAGCCCTTTAGTAGTGTCCCTAAATTTCAGAGACAGAAAGACATGGGATAATGCCACTAAAAATAAAGCCACAACAGATGATCACAAATACAAACAGAGTCTGGAGCTTAGTGAAAGACAGAGCTGTCCTTTTTTCATCAAGTTGCTCATCAGTCCTTCCAGGGTAAATGGTCGCCCTCATTCCTGCTTCTTCCCCTGGTCCCCTCTATAGTTTTATCCCTCTGGACCACTTACCAGCAGGGTCTCACTACTCCATCAATAGTTTCTCTCTCGTCCTCCATCCACACTATAGAGATGAAGAATCTTTACTGGGTAATTCAGATACTGTGAAGTCTCTGGAGATGGCTTCAATTCCTCTAGATCCTCTCAGAAAAATGTTCCAAGTTCAAGAAAATGTTCTTCTGTTAATAGAGACCAACTCTTAAAACATAGATTAGGGACAATTTTATGATAAGGAAAGATCTCTTCCCAGGAATGGGCAAAGAGAAAACAAGAAACATTGGGGATGCTTTAGTAATCCATTACAAGAATAATCACCTCTTAACATCCTATATACCCTAAGGCTTCTAATTTGCTATATTCACCATCCTCAACACTAGGTAATCTGCTTTATTTTTACCGTTATCACATTGCTGGAGAAAGTCAGAGAGGCAAGCAGATTTGACTCACTACAATTTTCGCTTCTGTAATATTACAACATTAGTGCAGAAAGACAATACTTTCCTACATGGAAGCTCATATACAATTCCCTCTTCTAATTTTTTTTTTCCAGTTTTACTGAGAAATAATTGACATACATCACTATATAACTTTAAGATAAATCTATATATATAGATTTAACTTTAAAGCACCCATCATGCTATATACTAGAATGATGGGTGATTTACATATATTGTGAAATGATTATCACAATAAGTTTAGTTAGCATCCGTCGTCTCATATAGATACAATAATAAGAAAAGAAAAACATTTTCTTCTTGTGATGAGAACTCTTAGGATCTACTCTCTTAACAGCTTTCCTGTATACCATTACAACAGTGTTTAACTATATTCATCATGTACATTACATCCTTATAACTGGAAGTTTGTATCTTTTGACCACCTTTCTCTAATTCCTTCTTCCTTGCAAACCCCCTCTCTCTTAACCACATATCTGATCTCTTTTTCTGTGGGTTAGGTGAGGTTTTTTGCTTTGTTTTTTCAGATACTACATATAAGTGCTATCATATAGTATTAGTCTTTCTCTGTCTGACGGTTCTTTCTTATGTACACTTTTCTGCTTCCCCAAAAGCCATGTTCCTTTTTCTCACAAAAACATACTTACTTCTAGAGGGATAAATGCAGAGTTATCACACATACATTCATTGGCTTATCTCATCTTTCATTCACTCAGCAAATTGAGCAGTTACTGGATACAAATTACTGTGCTAGGAACTAGAAAGTAAAAAGTGATTTAAAAAAAAAAGACAAAGTCTTTGGTATTATAGGAGATACAGTGTAGATGAGACCAACTTTAATAAAATAACCAGGGATATAAATGTAAAAATTATAATAGTGAAAAGTGAACATAGAGTTACATAGTTCGATAACAGCCCGTAATAGAGAGATTTAACCTAATAAGTCATGTTTGGGGACTTTTCAAAAAAAGTGACGCTGGACCTGAGATCTGAAGAAGAGCAGGCATTAACTAGGCAAGGGGTTAGGTGAGGGGAAGATTGCAGAGAAGGACTTTTTCTAAGAAAGCAAAACAGTTTTTACAAACATAACCATGGTACAAGAGACCAAGAAATTTGGAGGAATTGTACGTAAGAAGGGCTGGATAGCTGGAAAGTTGAAAGCAAGGGGAATGTGGTTGAAGTTGAGACCAGAGATGTAGGGGGTGGGAGAGAGTCCAGATCATGCAAAATCTTGCAGGCTGTGTTGAGAAGTGTTGGCTGTAATACAAGAGAGCTGGAAAGCCAGTCTTAGTCAGCTCAGGCTACTATAATAAAATGCCATAAACTGGGAGGCTTAAAAACACAGAAATTTATTTCTCACAGCTCTGGAGACAAGAAAGTCCAAAATCAAGGCACTGGCAGATTTGGAGTCTGGTGAGATCCCACTTCCTGGTAGAAAGAGATAGCTGTCTTCTCAGTGTGTCCTAACATGGTGGAAGGGGTAAGGGAGCTCTCTGGGGTCTCTTTCATAAGGGTACTAATCCCATTCATGAGAGTTCCACCCTCATGACCTAATCACCTCCAAATACCATCACACTGGGCATTAGGATTGGACATAAGAATTTGGGCGGGAGCACAAACATTCAGTCTGTGGTAGCCATTAAAGAGTTTTAAGCAATGTGCAAGATGTAAAAAATCAGACTTGGCTTTGAAAAGTTCACCTAGGGATGCTGAGTGGAGAATGGATTGGAGGAGAACCAGAATGAATGCAGAAGACCAGTTAGGAAGCTAGTGCAAGAGTCTAAGGGGGAAATGAGGCAGCCTAGGGTTTTGCAAACAGAGATGGAGAGAAGTAATTTGAGAGATATTTAGGAGGTAAACCCTACAGAACTTTTTGATCTCAATATAAAATGTGAGAGGAAATTGTCAAAGATAATTTTTACATTTCTATTTTGGGGAATTGGATAGATGGTTTAACTGGATGTGGACTAAGTTTACAAAGAAGATGTAGTCTACAGTGATGGATTCGATTTTCTCTTTTTTTTTTAAAGGATATTAGAATTTTATTTAATTTAATTTATTTTTTTAAAGATTTTTTTATGTGGACCATTTTTAAAATTTTATTTGTTTGTTTGTTTATTTATTTATTTTTGGCTGCGTTGGGTCTTCGTCGCTGCCCACGGGCTTTCTCTTTTTTTACATCTTTATTGGAGTATAATTGCTTTACAATGGTGTGTTAGTTTCTGCTTTATAACAAAATGAATCAGTTATACATATATATATGTTCCCATATGTCTTCCCTCTTGTGTCTCCCTCCCTCCCACCCTCCCTATCCCACCCCTCTAGGTGGTCACAAAGCACCGAGCTGACCTCCCTGTGCTATGCGGCTGCTTCCCACTAGGTATCTGTTTTACATTTGGTAGTGTATATATGTCCATGCCTCTCTCTTGCTTTGTCACAGCTTGAGGATATGGGGAGCGGGAAGGGTAAGCTGTCAATGGGCTTTCTTTAGTTGAGGCGAGCGGAGGCTACTCTTTGTTGCGGTGCGCGGGCTTCTCATAGCGATGGCTTCTCTTGTTGTGGAGCACGAGATCTAGGCGCGCGGGCTTCAGTAGTTGTACCTCGTGGGCTCTAGAGTGCAGGCTCAATAGTTGTGGCGCATGGGCTTAGTTACTCCACGGCATATGGGATCTTCCCGGACCAGGGATTGAAACTGTGTCCCCTGCACTGGCAGGTGCATTCTTCACCACTGCGCCACCAGGGAAGTCCCTATTTTTTTTCTCTTCTGCAAAAGAATTTGGTTTCACTCTCTGTGTTAGGCTCAATTCCCCGTGAGCAAGGATTTGAATGCAAGTCATTGTTTTGGGGAAGCAAATGTGGAAAATGAGTAAGGAAGAGGGAAGTAAGGAAGGGAAGGAAAGCAATCCATTACCTGTCGATGAACAGGTTACCACTGTAGGCAACTGAGGCTCATCCTGCTGGGGTCCTCTGGGAGATGGGTAGAAAGTGCCTCTGAATTGTCTCATCTGGGAGATGAGGAATCTGGAATATTTATGTGTCAAATTCTATATATTATTGGTTGAATGACCCTCCCAGGGGCATTAATTCATAGCACTTCTGTCCTGTCCTGTGCTTTAGCCAATAATGCTCTGGAAGCCAGAGAAAGTCTCAGGCTTTCTTAGTAAGACATCAGAGTGCATTTGGAAGGGGAATGCCGAAAGGATGTTAGTGGAGCACGGACAGTGTCTGTTGTCCTTGAGTTCCCTCCTTCAATATTACAAATTTCACCATTTCTCTAAGTGTATTTACTGTATCTTGATGTTTTTGTCTTTTTCAATTCCCAGCCCATTTCTCAATTTTCTTTCATTGCCGCATTTTGAGTGAATCACTGATCCACAAATTCTTTGAACTTCAAGTTAAAATGGTACTTTCTCTAACATTCCACATTCCATACCCATAACTTCATATCTTTTTTATGAGACAGTAACTTATTAAGTATAAAGCCATGAACGATTCTGTGAAAGTTACGATGAAAAGCTAAGAAGATGGACTCATAGCCAGAAATACAAAATAGAGGTTACAATGAAATAGTGCTATAAATAATGTTGACTTAAATTGCCCAAATGTAGCTGTCAGTGCTTTGGTTTTACACTGAAAAGCGAAAGCAAGCTGGTTGCCTTAAGGACCTAAATCCAAAATCACTCCTTATTTTTATTAGTGATTTCTGTAATGGTGTGGAGAGCACATTTTACAACATTTGCTGCTATCACCTAGTTGGCAGTAACCACCAGCACTTTGGAAAGTGAAAGTATATCTAGTAGACCATGTGACATATTCTACATGTTCTATAAATGCTTTGTGATTGATGGATTAAAATCTAGTACAGTCTTTGTAGACATTCCTCACAGACCTTATGCCAAAACTTTTCACTCTCTTGGGCTCCCATCCTCACCTACTTCTCCCTTGAAGATGATGTGATGTCCAACTTTATTAAGTTCAAAGTCATCTGATTTTGGTTCCCCCCATTTTCACTTTATCCACGAAAAGAATTTCTGTATTAATCCACCATCTTTTCTAAGTTTCACTCTCCTACTACCGTCCCTTCTTCTCCTTCCATCAGTTGTTTTTTCCTACCCACCCCCTCCTGCATGTTAAGCTTTTTCTTCATTTCTTCATTCAATCATTTCTTCATTCTCCTGGCTGGAAACCTGCTCAGTTGTCCCCTAGATTAAAAACTCATCTGCTCCCCATCATTTTACTCTTCTGAGCCTCTAAGCGTGTCTCTGGAGAGTAATAACCTCCATCTCCACCTCCAGTTTCTCCTCCTCATTTGTCTGTTAATCCTTCTTGCCTTCTCTGGCTTATAATCTTTTATAGCCAGCTTGTGGCACAGCTCCGGTCACTTCACTGGGGATGATTGATCACTTATTGAGGGAGTGCTTGTCAGCACTTGGCAATTTATCTTCTTCCTACCCCAGTACTTGTTGATTATCTCCATTGCTTTCTTCATTCCACTGGTTCAGAGCCTTTCATCTTTAGGTCTTTTTTCTAATACATTTAGAGTTCCTTCCCAAATTTTCTTCTGTCTTTGGCCCTTTTCCTTCTTTGCCTAAATTCTCTCACTTGAGGAGTTCTGCTCTGATAGGCTCAACCATCACTCTGGATTCCCTCCAAGTCTCAGTCACCTGTGAACTCTTCCTCTCACTCCCCTATCTCTCACTTTTATCTCTTCGTGCTACCCCTGTGCAACTTTCACTCTTAAAAATTTAACAACTTGCTGTTTCTCTAGGACATCTTGAACTTTCTTACCTCCATACCTTTGCTGATGCAGGTTCCACTGCCTCTGGTGCATTTTCTTGCCTTTTTTCCAATATCCACATTTGCAATCCCGTGCATTCAGGAAAGCCTAACATCACAGTTACCTCTTCCATAAAATCTTTCCAGCTGTCATTCAGTCAGAGGCACTTATCCTTCATACTACATTATATGAACTCCCCCACAGTTTATTACCTTTCCCTGTATACAAGTGATATCTTTCCATACTTCAGCTTGTTCTAGCCCCTTCAAGTGATCCAGGTCCACTGTACAGATATACACAAGGAGATGGAAAAACTGTATAGCATGCTTAGGAGTTCATTTCTGAAATCACAACAGAGCCACCTACCTCTTCCCCCACATTCCTGTTCTCCCGCCTCCTACTTTCTAATCCCCACTTGTTTCAGCATATGTGCTCCTGACACTCTACTCACTGCTGACCCTCTGCTTTTGCAGTCCAGTTGGACATACTTCTCTACTACCTTTAGATATGATTTATATCACTCATCAAAACAATGGGGCAAAGATACTCCAAACTCCACCCCAGGACTTTCGAACTTTCTGGATTCCAGTTCAGGGTAGAGTCGCCAGATGATGAAGACACTGAAATCCCCTTGAAATCAAGTATCAGGGCCTGCACATTTTTACTATGCCCTTTATAGTTAATACTAATCTTTTAGCATAGTGAGTGCTCAGTAATAAAATTTTAATTAATATGTTAGTTTCTTTGTATAATAAATATCTGAAGAAGTGGAATTTAGGATAGGGTGCTATGAAGGGCATAAGAGGAGGAAAAATTATGTGCTTGGTGAGTCATCTGAGATAACAACCTCTGTAGAAGGTTCTGCATAGCTAAGGAAACTGGATACCTAGAATGCATTGGGAAGTCATACAGCTTAGTTATTAGACATGAATGTTCTGAGTTCAAATCTTGATTCCATTGTCTACTAGGGATCTGTAATTTAACCACTCTGCTTCATTTCCTCCATTGCAAAATGAGATTAATAACAGATCATACTGCATATAGTTCATAGAGCGGTTAAAAAAGATAATATCTGTAATTAGTATAGAAATTAGTATAATGTGTGTTATATGTTAAGTACTGAATAAATGTTAATTATTATCATCAAAGGGAGGAGGGTGTTGAAAAAGAAACAAAGAATCAGAGAAAAAATTTGCCTTCTTCCTGCTTTTATCTAGAGGTGGATTTGTGTAGGATCTCCTTTTTGGCTATAATAAAGTGGTGGCATTATTTAAAATAGACCAGACACCTAGTTAGTTACTGAGGGGATCTAGGCTCTTTCCATGTTTGTCTCCCATCTAGGTTTTTGAAGTCTGCTCATTCTGTTGGAGAATAAGAAAAGTGGGATGAATATCAGGAGTTCCACTTTTTTAATGGGTCAAGACTAGACGTGGCACACATTGCCCCTAGTCACATGCCATTGGCTCGAACTCATCACATGACTGCAGCTAGCTGAAAGGGAGGCTGGGAGATGTAACATGAGCTAAGGGAAAGAAAGGAGAGAACATAGACACAAGTGCGCACTTGTGGTTTTGGCCATCAGTGCATTTTATACACACCTGTCCTCAGGAATTAGGGTACCATTTCTGGAGCATGATCATCATAGGAAGTAGAAAGCTCATGTGTGTTTGTTACTGTGGCAGCATCCTCCCTCACTGCCTCTCCCTCTCTGGCCTATTCATGCCAGGTTACCTTGGCTTCAAGGGTACTGGGGATCAACGAGCATAGAAAAATGCATGGCAGGGGAAGGTTTTTTATTTTATTTTTTCCACTTCAGATAGTCAACAGATTACAGGATGCCTTCATATGTGTGCACTGGGCTAAGGAAAATAAGGAAAAATAGTCAGATCCCCCTAAAACAAAGACTTCTGACCACAAAGCTGAGCATTTACTTGAGTAGCAAGTGTTCAGAAGAATGAAATAAAACAATGAAAGTGGGCTTTCTTTTTCTCATTTAACATTCTTGTACAGAGCTCCCCGGCCAATAGTCTTGAACTATTTTCAACTTTCCCTGCCTAACATTTTTAGAGCTATCGTTTTATCCTAAAGTGATGAAAAAATATTTGACAACAATGTAAACTATATAATTGTATTTGAATGTCAGTACTTTTATTAAACAGGAGAAAATCAAACAACAGTTTAATAATGTGTATACATGGGAGAGACCCAGGAAAACTGAGTAACTCCTAAATATCAGTATATTTAAAGCTAAATTTCAAATTCAAATCTATGATCCACTTGGCTTGTTTTTTAAATCATAACATCAAAGAAAACACTCATTTCAAATGGTATTATTTCCATATACAGAATCCCAAACATAAATAGCACTTATTATGGTTCAGACCCCATTATAAATATTATACATATATTGTCTCACTTCATTTTCACCATTACCCTGTGAGGTAGATGTTATTTCCTCCATTTTAAAGATGATGAAATCATTCCTTGGAGATGTTAAGTAATTTGCCTGAGATCACAAAGCTAGTAACAGACAGAGTAGTTACTCAATTCTGGTCTTGTTCCAAAGTCACTTCTCTTAAATTCAAATATTAGCTCTCTCTTCCACTCCTACCAGTATTTGAAATTAACTAAGCACAATAGAGAAGTTTGGTTAAATGGAGATACTTTACACATTTACTTTTACTTAAAAACTAATCCTATAAAGTTATAATATTTGAGCATACATAATGTATTAGGTAAAATATTCAGATAAAACAAAAACTGTTTGGACTGATTAAATGTTTGTATCATCCATATGGGACACTGTATGGAAAATATACTTAGATTTTTACTTTATTCTTGATAAACAAATTAACATCTGTTATCCCAATTAGGCGAGTTTAGCCAGCCATGACACTTCTCAACAAATATGCTCTGGAAAGTTTAAAAAATATATTTGTTTTGGCGGCTTCAGAGAACTAGAGTTAGCAGCTGGCAGCACCTAGCAAGGTGCTCCTCTTTTCCCCTAATCACTCCCATCAAAAAATTTTCTTTCAAAGAATCATGCAGTTGAATCCAAACAGAAAATATTAAAATATGGAAAAGTCAGGAGAGACAAGGTTTTCGGGGAGGGGGAAATTTCCCCCTCTACCCCTCTTGAGTTCTTGTGGCTGAACTAATAATAAAATTGACACAAGACAGATTAACAGGGGAAAAAGAAACAAGTTTAATTCGTGGGAGGTTCCATGGAAATGGGACCTAAGAAGTGGCAAAAGTAAGCAACTTTTCATACCTTTTGGACAATAAATAAATAAATAAATAAATAAATAAATTTAAGAGGAATTGACAGGACAAAGAAACTTAGGCTTTGACTGCTTAGCTGGTGAAGAATCTAAATAGAATATGAGCTTGGGGTAGTAAATTTAAAAAGTAACTAGGTTTGTTTATACATAAATATTTTGGCCCCAAATTCCCTATCTCTGGTGTTAAGGATTTTTTTTTTTATCTTCCGGTACAGGGAGGGCACCTTTCATGTGAGATATTTATTTCCTGCTTTCTGGGAGACAAAAGGAGGGTCAAAGTGTCCCTCCTGCATCAGCTGTTTCTTTAGTAACATTAATTTGAAGTACTATTCCACTGAGGCACATTTTGGGGTGGCCTGTCCTGGGTCCCAACAGGTGGCAGTTCTGTAAGTAGTAAGATCATATACATGAGATTTGGTTTTTGAGAACTGACTTGAACAATTCCATTATTTATTTTACCCAGTACTAGGTGAGGTCATTGGGAGCTATATCCTGAATCCTTAAGAAGAGTTATTGAACTAAGGGGATAAAACTATTAGAGCATAACATACTGAAGGGCCTGATAGATCTCTGATTTTTCTTCAGTTGGGCCTGCTTAGATCTATGTGGTATCATGGTCAATAAACGTTAGAACTGCTGCACGAGGGCAGAGGTTATGGCTTGCGTAAGGAACACAAGAGGCACCAGAAAACTTGGGGGCAATGAATATTTTAACTATCTTGACTGTGGTGATTGTCTCCTGCTGTATATAACAAAATACCAAATTATATACTTTAAATGTTGGCCATTTGTCACTTATACCTCAAAAAGATGTTAATTTCTTTTTTTTTTTAATGAGGTTGATCTTGGTGAGTCCTAAGAGTTTCCAGTGGGAATGATATATGATTTTGGCAAACCCTTGGGCTTTCTCACTGAGTCCTGGGGTGGACCCTCCCCACACAGGCCTCAGGAGAGGAAAAATTCCTTCTTCCACAGATATCTAATGAATGTTAGGTATGGTCCTAGGCACTGACAATAAAAAGGAAATTTTAAAAATAAAAGATCATATGTTAGGATCAAGAAACAAAATCTAACTATCTGCAGAATACACAAGACAGATGTGAAAAGAGAATAACAAAAAAAATGGGCAAAAGAATAAGATCTAATGCTAATCTAAATTGGAAAACAGAGGTCACAGTCTTAACACCAGACAAAGATGAATGTATAGACACAAGTATTAGATGAAAGGGAATTCATTTTGCATATGCAACATGAGGAGCTGAGGGTCTTTGTGGATCTGTTCCCTGGGAAAATTGGTAAAAATTATATATGCCTCTAGAAACGGTAAGGGTATACAGCAAATGAAGAAATATCTGTTTAAGAAAATCTGCCAAAATTCAGTAAGAACAGTGAGATTCTGTAGTATTTGAACTACGACCACTCCCTCTCTTTCCTTTCTAGTTCAGTGAGACAAAACTGCACTCCAGACTAGTACAGCCCCAAACAGATAGCTCCTAATCTCTTCACCAAGGAACTGACTTTATTTGCCACAGAGTGCAGAGAAGTTCAGACCTTCAGGTGCTCTCAAAAACAATGGAGGTTGGGCTTCCCTGGCGGCGCAGTGGTTGAGAGTCCTCCTGCCGATGCAGGGGACACAGGTTCATGCCCCGGTCTGGGAAGATCCCACATGCTGCAGAGCGGCTGGGTCCGTGAGCCATGGCCGCTGAGTCTGCACATCCGGAGCCTGTGCTCCGCAACGGGAGAGGCCACAACAGTGAGAGGCCACGTACCGCAAAAAAAAAAAAACAAAACTATGGAGGTTGTGGTGAGAGGTAACTGGGAGGAGACTGGTAGAGTCACTGGAGATCGATATTAAGCTGTGGGAGCAGTAGTTTGCCAGAGGAACTGGGGCAGCAGAGAGGATCCCTCTGGGGTCAGAACATATCTAACACACTGACTTTAGTAACTAACCTTTCAAAGGAGCCTGGATTTGATGGTATTAGTTTGTAGAGCCATTTATGCCAGAGGCCACTGTTGAAAAAAAAAAAAAAAGAGCAGTCAACCAGAAATCAGTGACTCTTAACCTCTGGGTGTGGTCAGGAAAAGAGACAAAGAGAGCTCTGCTAAAATCCCTGTCCTCTCTGGGTGACTATAGTCTTAATCAAAGTTGCACTCCCCCACCACCAGGAGCATCATAAGAGGCTTCACACTGTGTGGAGGAAATAGACTCCACTCAAATAATCCATCCAGGCACTAAACAAATAAATAAGCAAATAACAATAACAAGCCCTGGAAGTAGGGATGGTGAGGAGGGGGGAGAAGTACCCAGAATGACTACAATATATTATCTAAAATATCCATTTTCCAACAAAATATCACAAGACACACGAAGAAACAGGAATGCATGTCCCATAAGCTGGAAAAAGAGCAAGTAACTGAAAGAACCTGCAAGAGCAACCAGATGTCGGATTCAACAAAGACTTTAAAATAGCCATCATAAATATGTTCAAAGAATGAATGCAAACTGTGATTAAAGAGTAAAAGAAGGTACAAAGATAATATTGCATCAGATAGAAAATATCAACAAAGAGATAGAAATTATCAAAAAGAACCAAACGGGAACTCTGGAGTTGAAAAATACAAAAACTAAATCCTGGATGGGAGATGGTGTGCCCATGCTGTCTTTGGTAACTGTGTGAAGAACTTTTCCAGCATTTTCTTAAATAAGCAACTTAAATACTTCTTCAGTCACTAGTTCCACTTATGTGTTTTGCTTATCTAAATAATCATTGAAAAAAATATTTTCAGGTGATGTATTAAATTGATTTGACAGGGAAAAAAAGCACTGGGCTTCTTGAATCTGACAGAACAACCCTGGTGAAAAGTGTTCTTAAACATAACAGAGGAGACCTTCAAGATGGAGGAAGAGTAAGACACGGAGATCACCTTCCTCCCCACAGATACCTCAGAAATACATCTACACGTGGAACAACTCCTAAAGAACACCTACTGAACGCTGGCAGAAGACCTCAGACCTCCCAAAAGGCAAGAAACTCCCCCACGTACCTGGGTAGGGCAAAAGAAAAAAGAAAAAGCAGAGACAAAAGAATAGGGACAGGACCTGCAGAGGGAGGGAGCTGTGAAGGAGGAAAGGTTTCCACACACTAGGAAGCCCCTTCGTGGGCGGAGACTGTGGGTGGCGGAGGCGGGAAGCTTCGGAGCCACGGAGGAGAGCGCAGCCACGGGGGTGCGGAGGGCAAAGCGGAGAGATTCCCACACAGAGGATCACTGCCGACCGGCACTTACCAGGCCAAGAGGTTTGTCTGCTCACCCACTGGGGCGAGCGGGGGCTGGGAGCTGAGGCTCGGGCTTCAGTTGGAGTGCAGGAAGAGGACTGGGGTTGGCGGCGTGAACACAGCCTGAAGGGGGCTAGTGAGCCACAGCTAGCCGGGAGGGAGTCCGGGGGAAAGTCTGGAGGCAAGGGACCATTGTTTTGGGGTGCACAAGGAGAGGGGATTCAGAGCACCGCCTAAATGAGCTCCAGAGACAGGCGCAAGCCGCAGCTCCAGCGCGGACCCCAGAGACGGGCATGAGACGCTAAGGCCGCTGCTGCCGCTGCCAAGAAGCCTGTGTGCGAGCACAGGTCACTATCCACACCTCCCTTCCGGGAAACCTGTGCAGCCCGCCACTGCCAGGGTCCTGTGACCCAGGGACAACTTCCCCGGGAGAACGCACGGCACACCTCAGGCTGGTGCGACGTCATGAGGGCCTCTGCCACTGCAGGCTCGCCCTGCACTCCGTACCCCTCCCTCCCCCCGGCCTGAGTGAGCCAGAGCCCCCGAATCTGCAGCTCCTTTAACCCCGTCCTGTCTGAGCGAAGAACAGACGCCCTCAGGCTACCTACACGCAGAGGCAGGGACAAATCCAAAGCTGAATCCCGGGAGCTGTGCGAACAAAGAAGAGAAGGGGAAATGTCTCCCAGCAGCCTCAGGAGCAGTGGATTAAATCTCCACAATCAACTTGATGTACCCTGCATCTGTGGAATACCTGAATAGACAACGAATCATCCCAAAATTGAGGCGGTGCACTTTGGGAGGAACTGTAGACTTGGGGTTTCCTGTATGTGATTGACTGGTTTCTGGTTTTATGTTTATCTTAGTTTAGTATTTAGAGTTTATTATCATTGGTAGATCTGTTTATTGATTTGGTTGCTCTCTTCCTTTTTTTATTTATTATACATATATATATATTTTTTCCTTTTTCTCTGTTGGTGAGTGTGTATGTGTAGGCTTCTTTGTGTGATTTTGTTTGTATATCTTTGCTTTTACCATTTGTCCTAGGGTTCTGTCTGTCCATTGTTTTTTTTTTTTAGTATAGTTTTTAGCACTTGTAATCATTGGGGGCTTTGTATTTTGGTTTGGTTGCTCTCTTCTTTCTTTCTTTCTTTTAAATTACTTTTTAATTTTTTATTTTAAATAATTTTTTATTTTAATAACTTTATTTCTTTGTACTTTCTTTCTCCTCTCTCTTTCTTTCTTTTTCTTCTTCTTTCTTTCTTTCTTTCTTTCTTTCTTTCTTTCCTTCCTCCCTCCCACCCTCCCTCCCTTCTTTCTTTCTTTCTTTCTTTCCTTCTTTCTTTCTTTCTCCTTTTGCTTCTGAGCCATGTGGCTGACAGGGTCTTGGTGCTCTGGCCAGGTATCAGGCATGTGCCTCTGAGGTGGAAGAGCCAAGTTCAGAACATTAGTCCACCAGAGACCTTCTGGCTCCACATAATATCAAATGGCAAAAGCTCTCCCAGAGATCTGCATCTCAACTGTAAGACCAAGCTCCACCCAAGGACCAGCAAGCTACACTGCTGGACACCCTATGCCAAACAACTAGCAAGACAGGAGCACAACCCCACCCATCAGCAGAGAGGCTGCCTAAAATCATAATAAGGTCACAGGCACCCCAAAACACACCACCGGATGTGGTCCTGCCCACCAGAAAGACAACATCCAGCCTCAGCCACCAGAACACAGGCACCAGTCCCCTCCACCAGGAAGCCTACACAACCCACTGAACAAACTTTAGCCACTGGAGGCAGACACCAAAGACTACGGGAACTACGAACCTGCAGCCTGTGAAAAGGAGACCCCAAACACAGTAAGTGAAGCAAAGTGAGAAGACAGAGAAACACACAGCAGATGAAGGAGCAAGGTAAAAATCCACCAGACCAAACAAATGAAGAGGAAATAGGCAGTCTACCTGAAAAAGAATTCAGAATAATAGTAAAGATGATCCAAAATCTTGGAAATAGAATGGAGAAAATACAAGAAACGTTTAACAAGGACCTAGAAGAACTAAAGAGCAAACAAACAATGATGAATAACACAAAAAATGAAATTAAAAATTCTCTAGAAGGAATCAATAGCAGAATAACTGAGGCAGATGAACGGATAAGTAACCTGGAAGATAAAATAGTGGAAATAACTATCTCAGAGCAGAATAAAGAAAAAAGAATGAAAAGAATTGAGGACAGTCTCAGAGACCTCTGGGAGAACATTAAACCCACCAACATTTGAATTATAGGGGTCCCAGAAGAAGAGAAAAAGAAAGGGACTGAGAAAATATTTGAAGAGATTATAGTTGAAAACTTCCCCTAATATGGGAAAGGAAAGGGTTAATCAAGTCCAGGAAGTTCAGAGTCCCATACAGGATGAATCCAAGGAGAAACACGCCAAGACACATATTAATCAAGCTATCAAAAATTAAATACAAAGAAAAAATATTAAAAGCAGCAAGGGAAAAACAACAAATAACATAGAAGGGAATCCCCATAAGTTTAACATCTGATCTTTCAGCAGAAACTCTGCAAGCCAGAAGGGAGTGGCAGGACATATTTAAAGTGATGAAAGGGAACAAACTACAACTAAGATTACTGTACCCAGCAAGGATCTCATTCAGATTCAATGGAGAAATTAAAACCTTTACAGACAAGCAAAAGCTAAGAGAATTCAACACCACCAAACCAGATTTACAACAAATGCTAAAGGAACTTCTCTAGGCAGGAAACACAAGAGGAGGAAAAGACCGACAATAATAAACCCAAAACAATTACAAAAATGGTAATAGGAACATACATATCAATAATTACCTTAAAGGTAAATGGAATAAATGCTCCAACAAAAAAACATAGACTGGCTGAATGGACACGAAAACAAGACCCGTATATATGCTGTCTACAAGAGACCCACTTCAGACCTAGGGAAACATGATCTGTGAAAGTGAGGGGATAGAAAAAGATATTCCATGCAAATGGAAATCAAAAGAAAGCTGGGGGCTTCCCTGGTGGCTCCGTGGTTGTGAGTCCACCTGCCGATGCAGGGGACACGGGTTCGTGCCCCGGTCCGGGAGGATCCCACGTGCTGCAGAGCGGCTAGGCCCGTGAGCCATGGCCGCTGAGCCTGCGCGTCCGTCCAGAGCCTGTGCTCCGCAACAGGCTAGTGTGGTGTAGTGAGGTGGATGGACCTAGAGACTGTCATTCAGAGTGAAGTAAGTCAGAAAGAGAAAAACAAATACTGTACGCTAACACATATATATGGAACCTAAAAAAAAAAAAAAAAAAAGGTCATGAAGAACCTAGAGGCAGGACAGGAATAAACACATAGACAAAGAGAATGGACTGGAGGACATGGGGAGGGTGAAGGGTAAGCTGGGATGAAGTGAGAGAGTGGCATGGACTTATGTATACTAACAAATGTAAAATAGATAGCTAGTGGGAAGCAGCTGCATAGTACAGGGAGATCAGCTCGGTGCTTTGTGACCACCTAGAGGGGTGGGATAGGGAGGGTGGGAGGGAGACACAAGAGGGAGGAGATATGGGGATATATGTATATGTATAGCTGATTCACTTTGTTATAAAGCAGAAACTAACACACCATTTTAAAGCAATTATATTCCAATAAAGATGTTAAAAATAATAAATAAATGTAACAGAAACGGAGGAAAGAAACTAATATTTGGTGAACGCGTACATTGTCTCAGGAACCTCCTCTGTGCTTTCTCATTTAATCTTCATTAAATGGAAAATTCCTCCAGGAATCTGCTATTTAGAGGTTAGGAAAATGAAACCTAAAATCAATGTGGATGAGTGGCCACATCTTTGACTCAAAACTTGTTTTCCTCTAAAGCATTTCCTTACACTCATGAATATTTACACCACTTCTTGAGGCAGGAGGTAGATGGGCTCCAGGTTAGGCATTTACAACTGGCCTCCTTTTTACATTTCATAGGACAGGAAAAAGTGGGCTTCAGGGCAGACACTTACAACTAGTCTCCTGTTTGCATTTCTTGAGACAAGAGATAGATGGGCTCCAGGTTAGACATTTAAAATCAGCCTCCTGTTTACTCTCTGAAATGGAAGCAACAACAGGGACAGGGTAAATAGCCAAGCTTTGTCTCTTGTGGATGCCTTAAGATAACAGTCCTGGCAAGAACAGAGGGACAAAACCTTGTTTGAGTAAAAAGTCAAGGGATCTCTGCTTTCCCACTGCTTGGGGCAAAGGAGGCACTACACATGCGCAGAAAGGCTCCTTGGGGGGTCAACAGTCAGGGGACAAAACCAGGCCGTAATGAGTCTTGCTTCCCCCAGACTCCTTTGCGTCGAGATCCATCTTGGCTGAGAGGTGTGTGCGCACCTAGGGGAAGGTCCTGAGACAAATTAGCCAGGGGAAACAAAGCAACGATTGGCCAGAAGGAAGACAAAGACCTGGAAAACTGCACCGTTATAAAGGATTTAAACTTCCCAAAGGTGCAACCCACTTTCTGAGTTTGCCCATGCGTCTTTCTGGGTATACTCTGCTTTTCCAATAAACTTTTTACTTTTCTCTTTACCTTCTGCCTCCTCACCTGAATTCTTTCCCGACAAGGCAGGCAAGAACTGGGAGTTTAGGCCTTAGCCGCTGGCCTCTGTGGTCTAACAGTTAGGGCTCCCCGTCCGGTAACTAAGATCTTGCTTCCAGCTACTGCTCCCTGCCGCTTTGCTGCAAACTGCCGCTTACTGCTGCGTGCATCCGAAATCATTCTTATGCATCTGAAAAATTTCTGACTCATCCTCTAGACCCCGCTGAGAGGTTACCTGTCCTGTGACATTCTGAATTCTCTAAGGCTGTCGCCATCTTGGCACCTAGAAAAGGTCCCACCATTACTTGTTCACATCTAGATCTTGATGCCAAAATCTCAGCTTCTCTGGACACCAGTGCTGAACTGAATCTCGGAGACAAGAGTTTTGGGAGTTTTGAGTGAAGTAGAAAAGGATAGCTTTATTACTTTGCCAGGCTAAGGGGGCACAGCGGGCTCCTGCCTCGAAAAACTGTGTCCCAACTTGGAGAGGATAGTGAGTAGTTTTATAGTAATGGTTCAAGGAGGGTGTGATCAGCTTGTGGACATTCTTCTGATGGGTGGTGGTGAGGTAAATAGGAGTCAGTATCATGAACCTTCAGGCTCCAGCTGGTCTGGGGTCTACATACTTGTGGGCAGCATACCATCGTTAACCTGGAGGGGGTTTCAGTATATGCAAAGCAGCTCAGAGATATTGTTGTGTGTATCCATTGGTGGGGAACCAGGACCTTGCCCCAAGGCTGCACTATTATTTCTCTTGACTGTTTCTCCCTGGTCTTGATTATCCTCCCTTCCCTAATTAACAACTGCTTGAATCGGCCCATTGGAACTCAGGGAAGGTCATGGAGGCTTGATAAAGGCTATTTCCTATAATCAAAGAAATGGGGGACACAGAAAGGCTTTGTGCCCAGGAGCCCCACAGTGCCCTGCTTGGTATCAGTCTCTTACTGAGATTGTGAGTTCCTGAAAAGGAGGGATGATATCTTATTTGTCTTTTTATTCCCAGAACCTGAGAAGTTTGGTTCACAGTAAGAATTCAATATTTTTTGAGTGAATAATCGATATATGTATTCCTCCTTTGGGAAATTCCTTTGAGTTAGTAGGTTCTGATTTGAGAATGAAAATTGACTGGTAAACATGTAAATGGGCCTTTTCTTAACTATATGATGGTGATGCTATTTGCCCAGCTGACACTGGCTATCCTGGAGAAGTAGCTGTTTTACTTAAGAGCTTGCAGACACAGTAATGTCAGTGTTTTGACAGAAGGCAGGACTGTGTGTGCTGCCTTATGGGAGACTTGGGGTACCAGGCCACAGACTTGGTGGAAACCACCAAAACCAACTTTGACTAATTTAAATTAAAAAATGAATGTTTTGGAAATATATTTGTTAGCTTTTGGAATAAAAAAAAAAGTTCTGGAGAACCAATTTTGGAAATTGAACAGTCATCAAGGGGAGCAGTGTGTCTGGGAAGAGAACACAGCCAAGGCTGCATCATGGGCTCCTCATGGGGTACCATCATTGACCACTGGACACTTGTCATTGGTCTTCTGGCTCTCAGTCCCCAAGCTGCCATAGCAAGTGGTCTGGATCTTTCAAAATCCTGGATGGGAGCATTTCATTGTCCCAAATTAGGTAATATGATCATCCCTAGGTGCCAGGGAGTGAGAAAAGAGAAAGCTTACCCCCTTTCTCTTCCATGGTTGGAATTCAGCTCTGCATTCTACTTATTTTGGGATATTCCCTAAGTGGGAAGGATATTTGCTTGTGATGGGGCTCAGGGCAAGACAGCTCAAAATATGCCACTTTGGCATATTGACTATTTTAAATTAAAGTTACTTAAGAAACAGCCAGTGCAAGAAGGACACGTTGACCCTCCTTTGTACCCCTGGATCCAGAAAACCATGTGAAAGGTACTCTGCCTGTACCAGGAGACAAAGAGACATCCTTATCAGCAGGGATAGGGAATTCAGGGCAGAGAAGGCTTTATCAACAAAACTTGTTGTTTCCTTCCTACTTGAAGGTTAAACTCCTTTGTCTTGTCAATTCTTCACATATTTATTGTTTCTTTGTCTAAAAAGCATAAAAGGTATATGCTTTGGTCTTCTTTGGGTCCTATATCTTTGAGGCCCCCTGTACGTACAAAATTAAATTAAAATTGTTTTTCTCTTGTTAATCTCTCTTTTATTATAGGGAATGTCTCAGCCAAGAACTTAGAAGCGTAGAGAAAAAATTATTTTTTTACCTCCACTTGCTAATAACCACATAAAAATAATAGTTATAATGGTAGATTGATTGCATCAAATGCTTAAGGCCCTCCATTCTGGTGCTGAATACTAGGGAGACTCTTTCTGTACTGTCTCTTATGCCTTCTTTCTATTCCTATGGTATGATCTGTCCCTTCATTATTTCTGTTCTAGGAAGTGGCAATGACCTATTATTGGTTACTTGCTCCTCTCTCTACCAAATCATGATCCTACCCCTCTAATTTACCCTCTCATCGTTGCCAGAGTAAACTTCTTGAATATAAGCAATGGCCATATAATTTCTTCCACCAAAAAAAAAGTCAGTATTATCCTTTGTTATGGAATAAAGTCAAACTTTCTTAGGTTGGAATTGGAATATCTTTGTGACATGTGCCAATTTATCTTGCCAATGTTTTCACATCCTCTAGTCCACACAGACACCTTAGATGCCAGTCATAAAGGACACTCAAGATTAGTGGAGCACACTCATAGCTTCAGACATTCCTTCCAAATATTTACTCTGTGCCTAGGTACTGGTGAGGTAACCATGAATAGGAACTGGTTCTTTGTGCCTCAGGTGTGATATTCGAACTATTTAAACCTGGAATGGATGTCAAACAAATAGAATAACCAAGCAATTAGGGCTGAATCTGTTGTAAACAAGCTACTGGTTTGCATCAAAATACCTGCCCTGTTCTAATTGCACCCCAGCAATCTCCACTCATTTTTTAAGGCCTAGACCCAACATCACCCAATATTTAAAAGAATTTATGATCATCCTCCTTTGGAGTAAGGCTATCTCCTTTCCCTCTTCTTAGAGCTTCTGTCAATACACAGCTCTGACACATAGTACATCCTGTCTATAATTTATCATACAAGCCAAGCCTTTTTCTCTCACTAGATTTGAAGCTCCTTGAGAACAGGAATCCCATCTTGTCTACCTTGTGTTCCTCAATATGTAGCCCAAGACCTTTCACATGGTAAATACCTGTGAAATTGGTTGTAAGTAGAAGACAGAGAATTGAAATATTTCAACACAAACCTGTCACTAGTACGTGAGCATGTACCACATTGACAATATGTAATTATTTTGGTCTGTGTTACAGAGTTACTGCAGAATGTCACAAATTGTAGAAAACCACAATTTGTTAACATTTAATTTAGCAATTAATTTAATGTAAGATACTATTCAAGACCTTTAAAAATTCAATGGAAATGTCAACATACATAGACCAAAACCTATTAATGGTAGAAAGATAATTTTTTTCTTTTGCTTGGTGAAAAGCAGAATTAAAATATTAAGTTTACTACATGGTAGTTGTAGCATAAGCCCTGATAGTTTTAAAAAATTTTTTCCATAATGCAAGTGCCTGACTTCAGCTTTGATTGCTGAGGCATCCATTTCAGAGAGGCGCTCAGTTCAAAGATGGCAATCTTGAATACACACATTGCTAGCAACAAGACTAGATGAAGAGCCAGGCCATTTCCCCCCACGGGGTCTCCCTTGCTTCAGAGATCTTGGATGATTTTGATAACTCACCATTTGGGCCACTGATTTTTTTGTTTGTTTTTGTTTTTCTCTTCTCATGTTTTAAATTCCTCCTTTTATGTTTTAAATTTTCCAAAAGTTGTGAGCCCACAAAACCCTAGGCCCCCACCCTCAATTCCAATAAAAGCAGAACCCCAGGTCAGCTCTTTTTCTCTCTACCTGCAACCTCATTGTGTGGCCCCAGGTGTGCTGTGTAATTTCCAGGTCTTGTAAGTAATAAACCTTTATTTTTTCAAAGTTTCCTGATGATTATTACTGAAGGGTGTCTTGCAATCATAACAAGAACCCCAAGGGCTGGTGCAACTATGACACTGGTTGTTGATAGGCTGAGAGCAGAGCAAAACAGTAATTATGGCCAATAATAGCAATTTATTATGCATATAATATTTACCAGTTCTCATCTAAGTGCTTTACCTATTAATTCTCATTAATTAAACTCATTAATTCTCCTCACACTGCTATGAGATTGAAGGTATTACTATAATCTTTTTATGGATGAGGAAATAAAAACTCAGAGAAGTTTTAAATGATTTGCCCAAGGCCAGTTTAGCTAGTAACTGGCTGAGCTAGAATTACATGTACATGCCGGATCTGCCCAGTTCTCTCATATAGACACTTCCTCCCAGTGTGTGTATAAGGGAAAAACTCTAATTTGATTGAATTGAAAGGCAACACAGTTAATACTGACTTAGATGGGATTTTTCTTCCTTTTTTCTTCTTTATTTTTTTGCATTTAGGGCAAGTCATAACAAAACTTCTAATATTTTGAGTGGTGTTTGTAGTTGTCCCAGTTTGAACAGGGCAGGATTTGATATTGGTATAAATGAGCAGTAACAAGTTAAAAGGAGAGCAAGTCTTAGGCATCTTTGGGAGAGTAGGGTTGGAGGTGGATTGATGCTCATGCAATTAGCTGCCATTCTGCTATCCTTCAAAACACAATGTGACTTATGGCTTGAAAGTAGCCTTTGGAGTTACAGTCAGAATTTGGGGTCAAAAACTCAGACTCACAGATATAGAGAACAAACTACTGGTTACCAGTGAGGAGAGGGAAAGAGGGAGGGAAGAGAGGAGGGGCAATAAAGGGGTAGGGGATCAAGTGGTACCAACTATTATGTATTTTATATTTTTATATATTATATTTTATACATAATAGTTGGTACCGCTTGATCCTCTACTCCCATATTGCCCCTCCCCCTTCCCTCTCCCCACTGGAAACCACTAGTTTAAATTTTTACTATACTACTTACTATTTGGATACCCTTGGACAGTTTACTTGGCTCTTAATATGTTTTTACTTTTATTTCTATAAAGGGAGTAATGTTCAGTGTGATTGTGAGGGTTTTAAATGGCAAATGTAAAGTGCTCAGATCATGATTCATAAGATGTACTTTTGGTGGAGATGATATGCAAAGCTAATTGGCTTTTTACCAGGAGCATAATATGTTATCATTTTCCTTGATTATATTGATTTTTTCCTCCTTAACATGAACTCACAAGCAGGCCTCGCTGCTCAATAGTAACAGTGTTAGAAGATGAACTTTTTCATATCCTGCCCCCCCACCCCCCTCCACCCCCAGGATCCAAACTTTCCTCTTGGAATGGCATGTGATGCCCACAGAAGAGCCTGTGCTTGGCTCAGTGCTCATGCCTCACCCCTTCTACAATGTGTGCTGTCTAAATGGCCATCATACCACAAACTTTACATTAGGCCTGCTCCTGACTTTTTTGCATAATTTGAAAAAAATCAAAATATTAAAAAGAAACACTCATTTACTGAAATAAAATCTCCTGAATGAAATTTTCTATGGGGACAACTTGGACAAGAAGCCAATTTAAACAATCAAGTGTGGGATGTGAGTAGTTAAAATGTCAGATGTGACAGAGGTGTCAGATGTGACAGAGGTGTCAGCTAGAAAGCCATGGAATTCAGTGTTATGTTTTTGAAGAACTGGATGTTAGCTACTTTTCAAAAAAATATTGAAGTATAGTTGATTTACACTGTTGTGTTAGTTTCAGGTGTACAGCAAAGTGATTCATATATATATATATATATATATATATATATATATATATATATACACACACACACATTCTTTTTCAGATTCTTTTCCATTATAGGTTATTATAAGATTTGAATATAGAGTCCCCTGTGCTACATAGTAGGTCCTTGTTGGTTATCTATTTTATGTATAGTAGTGTGTATGTGTTAATCCCAAACTCCTGATTTATCCCTCCCCACTTTTCCTCTTTGGTAACCATGTTTGTTTTCTATGTCTGTAAGTCTATTTCTGTTATGTAAATAAGTTCATTTGTATCATTTTTTTAGATTCTACATATAAGTGATAACATTTGATATTTGTCTTTCTCTGTCTGACTTACTTCATTTAGTATGATAATCTCTAGGCCCATCCATGTTGCTCCAAATGGCACGATTTCATTATTTATGGCTGAGTAATATTCCACTGTGTGGACGTTAGCTTTTTGGAGGTCTAAAAATGATTTCAGAGGTTACACCAAGAGGTGATTAGTCTCTGACTCAAAACCAACAATCATTTGAAAGTGGCAGATGATTTAGATTGGCAATACCATAATAATAATGACCTGGAGCTTAGGCTATGTGATTAGAGTCATATTTTCCTTAACATCAAGCTGAAAGATTTCTCTACATGTCTCAAGCGTTCTTACATTTGGAGAGCAAATTTCTAACACTCCGTGTACTCAATAAATAAATCTTACCTTTGGACCCTTAGAACCATAGTCAATGTTTTCTGCTTGAAAGTTTCAGGGAAGGAACTTAAAGTGTGTCATACTTCACTTCACTGATGGAAGTGAGAAAACTGATAGACCTGGTCAGAGAAGAACTCCAGAGAGGATGGAATGGAGGGTGTATTGAAGGGGGGTGAAACCTCCAAGTCACAGCCCTCGAGTACCCTCACCTCCAGTTCCACCAGCACCCATTCTATGGTGTCCCAGCCACAGGACTAGTGTTGCTACCGAATGAGTTGGGTCATGCTGCTCATGGTTTCCTGCAAAGAGCTGCTTACAGTTTCTTCTAGCTAATTTCCCCAGACCTCAGCCTAGTTTATTTTTATCCTGCATCCCCCTCCTTCAGTCCCAGCCTGAAGGCCTTGGCAGGGTCCTGGCTCTTTGATTAGCATCTGGCTATGGAAGGCCTGATTCCTAGAACCAAAGGCTCTTGCTACTCCACAGACTATGCACAATGCTCTCTGCTGAATGTCTCACAATGCAATGTCCCATCTGCCTGCTTGAAGTTCTCCAGGTGGAACACACTTGAACTTGATGATGCCTGTAATTCGAATTCCCACTTCTCCTAACCCTCTCTTGTCATTGTGCTGCCAAAATGCCAAGGTTCCTCAACATGTGCTATGACCATGACTTTTAATTTCATAATTAAAGTAATGAAAATGTATACAAATGGGTGTAAATTATAATATAAATCTGATATTTATATAATTAACAATAATTTATATTAATTAATAATTCATAAATTAATAATTCATATATAATATAATATAAATCTGTGATGCACAGACATATACGATTACACCTTACGTGGAATTTTATTAGCCCCAGGGTAAGCGTGATCACACTCTTCTTGTCCCTCCTTGTGACGATAAGCCTCATTGTCTCAATGTCTCTTCTAATGTTGGTTTTTCCAATGTTAAAATCCACCACTTTTGATTTTAACATGGCCACATGCATTTCTCTCCTCTACTTCCTGAAGCTTCACTAAGATAAAGTACAGGTATTTTTCAAAAGCCCTAAACCCACAAGGATGGGGAGACCAAGAGAGGGGACATTCTCAGGTGAGTAATCTCAACTGCTGTGTGGAAGCCACAGGGTCAGTGGAGGAGTGGCCGCTGACTCAGCTCTTCAGGAGAACAGAGCAAAAGAAGAAAGCTGATTCACTCTGGAACCCTAGAAGGTTTAGGATTTGGAGGCAGCAGTTATGTCAGAAGGAAAGGTGAAAAAGCTGGGCTTAAAAAACAGAGCAACTTATTTAGACTTGCATATGGGGCATTTCATAAGCCCCACTCACACCCTACTTCTTTAATAAGAAGAATAAAAATAAAATAAAAATAAATAAAAGACATTCGAAGGAACGCTCTAATATGAATGAAAGAGGAGAAAAAAACAGTTGGTCAGATGGAAAAAGGAAACTGGAGGAGGGAGAGAGAGAAACAGTGAGGGAATAGAAAAAAAAAAAACTTTAAAAAATGATAATATCCTCAGACAAAGAAGGAAATGTGCAGGTGTGAAGAGAAAAAGCCGACAGAAGAGGGAGAACCCTGTTCTGCATACTCACCTGTACATTTTAGGGGGAGGAGAGTCCACAGAATTTTCTTGTTGCTTCATTCAAGACTGATATTTAAATACAATCAGCTCTTTATGAACTAAGAATGCAGAAACCATTCTACAAATTCAGTGGTCATTCATTGTGTCTAAATAAACTGTTCTGCTTCCTTTGAGCACATATCCTTCAACACGTGGAGAACCAGACTTGGTCAATGATAACACATGTTTTTTTTGGTAAGCTGATTAAATAGCTATGCTTTCTTTAATAAATTGGAAGTCTAACTCAGCTTTTAATTAATTAACTTGCTACTTTTTCTTGGCGATTGCTAACAAATGGTCTACCTCCACAATAGTATAGATTGTATGAGCCAGCTTTGCTTCACTGCCAAGCCACCCACCCACCTCCTTGACTACCTCTAGAATTATCCCCAAGGCTAGGACCAGCCAGGTAAGTGAGGCCCCAAAGGCATACAGTTTAAGGAGATGTTCCCTGTTAGGGTCTTAGACTTTTATTTTTATGACTGAAATTCCTGAACCACTATATATTTGTAAGTTTTCAAAGAAAAAAGATCTAAAAATGCATGTGGTTTCTGAGAGCTCTCTGTTTCTCTAACGATTTTCAAACATTCAAAGAGTTCTCAAGCAAGTAGCTTACCTGACAGACCCTGCTTTTCAACCCATAGTACATACTGTTTCCTGTGTCTGAGGTTTGCTGGTGGCTTAACTTACTCAAAATGATTACAATCTTGCACGTATGAAATGGATGAAAAGGTTGAAGGCCACATATTGGTTTTCACTTTTTTTTTCAGAAAACTGTAACTGTTCTAGAGCCCTTCTTTTACTTAACTCAATATGTATGGTTAGTCTATCAGGAATGATTAATAAATGGTGAGGAGAGACGCATGTGCTGATAAATTTCAGTAAATATGTACAGTGAGTGTTATTAAAAATAATCTTAGGGATATTTCCCCTCTCTGTGTACTCTATAATTTTTATAATTAAAAATTACAATTTTTATTATAATTTGACCTCAATTGCTCAGGATGGGATTTAGCATAATCCTTGGTTCATGATGTACTATACCATCCATGCACAGCCGTCTTTCATTCATTCATCTATTCATTATTCACTTACTCTCAGATGATGTGATGAACAGTCTTGGATCCTTCACTAAACTCAACAACTAGAAATGAACAAGCACTTGCATCTACCAATGTGTTTCTTTCTTCTCTCATCTTCCCTTCTCCCTTAAAAGGACCCCTGTCCTCAACTCTGTGTTGATAATTTATATAAATTTTAAATGTTTATATAGAGTTCTAAAAAATGGATATATGCTTAAACAACATATTGTTTAGTTTAATTGTTCTTAAACATTTTTCCGAAGGCTCTCATGTTCTATGTGGTCTTCTGAAACTTTTTCACTCAATATTGGGTCCCTAAGATTCATCCATGAGATTGCTGTATGATATTCTTTTGGATAAATTTCTCTATTGATGCCTTCTTTGTCTTTGGGCATTGGGAGTT
This sequence comes from Globicephala melas, assembly GCF_963455315.2. Lineage (NCBI taxonomy): Eukaryota > Metazoa > Chordata > Mammalia > Artiodactyla > Delphinidae > Globicephala > Globicephala melas. Next base: position 50,245,795 of record NC_083328.1, on the reverse strand, counting down.
CCCCCCCCCATACTTTTGTATTACCAACAATGTTGTGGTGAGCCTTTGGATACAAGATGTGTCAGTTCAAATTGTTCTCTACTATAAAGTTACTGTTTTCCCCTCTTTAATTAATAACCATCTTGGAAGAGATTCTTTGAGACCATGCAAAAGTCCTATTTCTCCTCAAATGTTTACCCATTAATTTTAGCATCCTCCTGTAGATGGTGCCTGTAACAATTATTGCTGTGTTTTTTGCCTAATGGTGAGATTGCATTTCCTTCATTTCTTCTACATTTATTAATTATATGTTAAATATATTTAATAACATATAGTGTTGTGTATTAATATATTATTATTAATAACATATTAATAGCATTAATAATAGCACATTTTAATCATGATTATACGGAAGAACTATTTCTGCTCCTCCATTTTAGTATATTTAATTATTTATTTATGTTACCATAGGTTCATGGATATTTATTTTATTTTTTGAGTTATCATGTAATATTATCGTATCAGCTACTTCTGGTTTTGGCCATTGGTTGCTCATTCAGGTGGCTACTGTGCCCTTTTAACATGACCCATCCTTTTTCAAGCACTTCTTTATTTTATTGCATTATAAGATATTCCAAGGACTGGGACTTGCTCCTTAGGAATCTTGTATTTTTCCTGACTTGGCCCTGGAATAAACCACTTTTATAAGGAAACTGATTGCTTTTGTTGGAGAATGGTGTTTAGAAACCAAGATCTGGGCACTATGTGTGCTCATTGCTACTATCTTGTCACTGCTTCTAGGTCTTTTCTGTGGACAGAATTATGAGATGTATATACCCATGGATTCACACACGTACATATGTTCCCTTAGCTTTGAATGTATGAAGTGTTTGCTTTATGTCCAAATCTAACCCGTTAAGTCTCAATTTAATTTTCCTTTGTCCCATAGAATCAACCTTGAAACCCCAAGCTACAAGGAATATTTTACTTTTCTGAAATTGCATAGACTTTCATCTGTATCATATATTCTTTTTTCCCATAGATTATATTAATTTCTATCTCTTCATTATAGTTGATGCTAGACTGTAAGTGCTCTAAAAGAAGGATCTTATTTTAATTCTTTTTACATAGGACTTTTTATAGTTCTTTACATAGAGAATCAACAGTAGAGCCACCTCTTATGGGAAGTTACACATTTTAAAACAGGCAATTATTTTCTTTGTGAAAATGAATTAATTAATTTCAAAAATAATTTTAGATCTTCTCATTACAAAAAGGCAGTTTAAGAGGAAACAAAATTAATAAAGCATGCAGAAGAGTGTTTACAACATTGTAGGTGTAAAATATGTGTGAATTCCTTCCCTGTCCCTTACAAAACTGCTTTCTCACAGGAAGGATTGAATGGTCTTATAATCTAAGTTAATTAATCCATTCTAAAGAAGCAGTCAGCTTCTTATTCCCTTATTATGTCCTAGAAAGTAAAAAGGTCAGAAGTGTATTAACAAATGAACTCAGGACAGAACAGGTTAAATATTATAACCTATTCATTTTATAAATAAGGCTGTAATATTTGTTTTGTTCTTTTAATTATGAGAAATGATCAGCTCTGGCATTTTCCTCTCTCTTATTGAGACTCCATTTTTATATTTTTAGAATAATGATTAAGTTGGACTCTTTAAAGCATGTCTAATAAGCTCTTTGATTTCTTTTTTCTTTTTGCACGTGCTAGCCAGGAAGCCTAGCTGGCCATATTAACTAATGTCATCTCATCAAAATACTTTTTTTTTTTTAATTAGGCATGCTTTATATTTTTTTTTCAGCAGTTCTAAGTTTTTTTTTTTTAACATCTTTATTGGAGTATAATTGCTTTACAATGGTGTGTTACTTTCTGCTTTATAACAAAGTGAATCAGCTATACATATACATATATCCCCATATCTCCTCCCTCTTGCATCTCCCTCCCTCCCACCCTCCCTATCCCACCCTGCTAGGTGGTCACAAAGCACCGAGCTGATCTCCCTGTGCTACGCGGCTGCTTCCCACTAGCTATCTATTTAACAGTTGGTAGTATATATAAGTCCATACCACTCTCTCACTTTGTCCAGCTTACCCTTCCCCTACCCGTGTCCTCAAGTCCATTCTCTAGTAGGTCTGTGTCTTTATTCCCGTCCTGACCCTAGTTTCTTCATGACCGTTCAAAATACTTTTAAGTTGTATGAGTTTGTGCGCTTGCGTGTGGGGGGTGGGGGTTGTGTAGAAAACAGTCTTTTACTGTAGGTTCTATTTTTCTCCTGTCTCTGTCACTGAATTGGCAAACTATGTCATATAGATCATATTTCACCCCTAGGCCAACCAGAGATTCACTCAGCATTCAGTCAAACATCTTATTACTTTGTGATTCTGATCTTATTTCCTGGTATTAGACCATGTTATTGTTAATGACAAGGTTAATAAATATTCTGGCTTTAAGAATTGTCAGAAAATGATTGGTGTGTCTTCTCCACTTGCCTCCTCTTCTCAGAGATGGGGTCATTTGACTCCACCATCGTTCTTTAAGAATCAATTTTGACCTCAGGAGAGAGAGATTTGAAGTGTTCACCACTCTCTGGTGCTTAGAATCAAATCCTTCCTGTTCCAGCTTTGAATGATGCTGGGCCTCTGCAATTTTTTCCTGGGAACAGATTCCCAATTTCCACCCCAGTTGCTGTTACTGAACCTCATGTTTTTCCTTGTCATAGCAAATAGGCTGATCTCCAAATCTCTCTGAAACCTGAGAACCTGCCCCTCTTAAAGGTTAACCTCCCAGGGACAGGGGATTACTCCGCAAGAATCTCCTCATCCACTCCCCACATACCTCGTTGAATTTCTCAGAACTGCTAGAAACACTGTGTACAACACAAACTGGGTTCAGACTCTAGGAGATATATTTTCAATTCTGCTCAATTCAACTTAAGAAGATTTATTAAGCAGCTTCAGGGTTCAGGTCCTGTACTAGAGTCTGGGAATATAAAGATGAATCAGACATAATAATGCTCTCAAGGGCTTCCCTGGTGGCGCAGTGGTTGAGAGTCCGCCTGCCAATGCAGGGGACACAGGTTCACGTCCCGGTCCGGGAAGATCCCACATACCTCGAAGCGGCTGGGCCTGTGAGCCATGGCCGCTGAGCCTGAACATCCGGAGCCTGTGCTCCGCAATGGGAGAGGCCACAACAGTGAGAGGCCCGCGTACCGAAAAAAAAAAAAAGAATGCTCTCAAGAAGTTCCTTGTCTTGTTGAGGAGAATGAGGGGCAAATATTCTTTAACAGTTTGTGTTAAGAGCTAGACATATGTACCTAGTCAGAGTAGTCAACCATCTGGGAGGAAAACATTGAGATGACGAAACTTCTGTGTGTAGTGGCTACACAAGCATCTTGCCTGGACTTTGTCCTTCGGCCATTAGAAGATATGGTAGATTGCATTATTGGCCCCATTTTTTCATCTTTCCCTGTATATATATTTTTGACATGACCTCATGGGGGCAGTCACCTGTCACATCCCTTAACTCTGAGAAATTAGTGGACATAATACTGGCAGGGTGTAGGATGAATTTTCACATTGGAGCTTGTGCTTTTGTGCTGCTATCATTGCTGTAAAGAGATGCTCAGGTCAGTCTGCTGGTCCCAGGAGGGGATTGAGAGACATGTGGAATAAAGTTGTTCCAGCTAAGCTACCTCAGCCAAGCTAGCCTAGAGCAGCAAGCCCAACTGACAACACAGATGCATGAGAAAGCCCAGCTCATTCCTGGTTTCATGATCTATGAAAACTAATTATTGTTGCATTCAACCCCTTAGTTTTGGTGATTGATTATGCAGGAATAGTTAGTCACACAGGAATCATTGAAGCTGTTGAAGAGTTTATCAGAGTTATATTTTAGAAAGATCACTCTGGAAACCATTTTGACAGTAATTTTGATGGGGAAGAGATTAGAAATGGACAGACAAGACAAGATCACAATATTTGGCTAACAGGTTGTGAAAACTTGAACTATAGTGACAGTGAAAACAAGAATGGATTCAAGAGTGATATAAGGTGTAGGTGATAGTGATTTATTGGTTATAGATGGAGAAGGAGAAGATGGAATTGAGAATGGCTTAGAGATTTCTGGGTTAGATTACTGACAAAACTGATTGAGATAAATGGAAAATATAGGAGTTCAGCCAGGTCTATTAGTGGGCATGAAACAACAGCAGGTCAGTAACCCATTCCCCTCTTAGTAGAGATATCTAGAAGTAATGAATTCAGTCAAATCTCCATGTAAATGTGGTAATGACCTGAGGACAAGACCTCCTGGTAAACATACTAATGGTGTTTATTGGTGGAAGGTACCAGAGAGTCCTTACTTTTTTTTTTTTCATGGGACGTGCCTGATGTCTCTTGATTACAGTATACAAAACTGGAATTTATGGATTTATAGGTCATGGATGGCTGAAGAATGGAAAGTCATATCATAGATTGTAGTTAACAGAGTGTGACATGGGTGTTTCTAACATGGAAATGGGTCTCTGTGAGTAGTGTCTCCATATACAATGCTCAGAAAGAATTTTCTCTGTTAAATATGAAACCAAAATTCAGTTAAATGAGGGAGAAAAAAATGGTCTTTTAGGATGTGTGTCTCACTGTCTCATATTCTTCCAAGACATGAATGTTTCACCTGTGACTGGTGACTTCCTGCTTCCTTTGAATTATTAGTAAGTTTTAGTTTGGGGTAGGACCTATAACTTTGTGAGTCTTCTTTGACAATTCAACATATTGTGTTCCCAAAATGTTGATGTCGGTGCTGGGGCAGTGACAGAGAGAGGTGCAAAACTTGGACTGAAGATGATGCTAATATAGCAAGCTGAAGCCACCAACAAGGACCTGGAACTTCATGTATTCATAGTTAATGAATATTCTCCCAAAGACAGCCTCCTCCCAGAGAGTGTAAACTACCTGCCTGTGTTAATGAACAGGGCTGGAGATTGACTTAGAAGATAAAGGTTTTCTTTGATTACAATATGAGGACAATGTAATGGAGTGAGCACTGGAATTTGCCAGAAGGAGATGGTGCAGTTCTCAGAAAAGAGATATTAGGCAAACAAACAATAGCTGTTTTTAATGAAATTCTCTCAGGTTGGCACACAGTTTTAATGTTCAGATAGGTTTCATGTCAAGTCTTTTGTTATTCCAGAATCACTTGAAATGTTGTGTGTTCACTGTTTTTCTCTTTTTAATAGGTTTATGCTTTATTTCTCCCCAAATACTATTAACGTGAGAACAGGAGTCTATTATATACCAGTGAGTCTCAAACCGAGCTCATGCAAATCCCTAATAAATTGCAGATTCTGACTCAACAGGTCTGGGGTGGAGCTTGAGAATCTGCATTTCCAACAACCTCGCAGGTGTTGCTGATGCTGCCAGTCTATGGACCACATGAGTAACAGCATATAGCTCTAGAAAGATCATCTGTCAGAGTAGGAGTATCTCACAGCTGTTTATTATGGGTTCTTAATTACAGGAATTAGTCCCCTGACTGCCTTTCATAAAGAAATTTCCCATTTGAGCAAAGCTCCTTCACTGCCTCTTCTTTCTTCCTTCTAGAGAGCAGAATAAACCAGAGAGAGAGCCCCATGGAGCAAAACAATACTTTCCTCCCTACCCACCGCAGAGAGGCTGCTAGCTGGCTTGAAATGAAAATATGGCTTCCTTCAATGGCGATATGTTAATTAACTGTCCTCAGCAAACTAAATTACAAGCGTAAAAAGTTTTTTTTTTTTTTGAAAAGTGCTTTTGAAGAAATTTGAGGGCACCTAATTTGTCTTCCTTTTACAACCCCCCATACTGCATAGGGCACAGCTAAAATCTCCCCAGCCTTGGAGTCCCTGCTCATATCTGTAATACTCATCTGCCCTATTGATTTAGAGATATTATCATCTACTGGATTTCACCACTATTTATTTATGTCCCATGCTTGACTTGTCTCCCCTAGAAACTGTTAAGCTCTTGGAAGTCACGGATGGTAAGAGTAACAACTACATCAGTTAACAATCACATATTTACTATCTGTCGGGCATCGTCCTGTGGATTTTCTGTGCATTAATTCACACAGTACTCTCGACACCTTTATTATCCCTATTTCACAGATGAGAAAACTAAGGCTTAAAGGGGATAAAGAATTTACTTGAGGCATGTCAGTTGCCACCCAATACCCGTTCTCTAGCAATAGAATCACAATTACAATTAGGGCAGCAATGCAGTTGGCTTACTTTAGTCAGATTACCATTCTCAGCCTCTCTTGAAGGTAGGTTTGCATGTGACTAGGGCATCGCCAATGCAAGCCTAATGTGGTAGAGAACTTGAGGATGCATAAAGGAAGCTGAGGCTATGAGGAGAGAAGCATTTTTCTGAGAGAAGTCCTTGTCACCCTTCTGACGTTTTTCCTTCTTTAGGTCTTGAATGATCCTTTTAAGGGCTTTGAGCTCTAGCAGGTGACCTGGGGGATGAAGGCTATCCAATGGCATTGTGGAGCCAGAAAATAGGAAGAGCCTGGGTCCCTGATGATCTGGAAGCTACACTTCTAGTACAGAACTACTAGCTGTAGACTTCTGTTACATGAGAGAGAAGTTAATATATACTATTTCAGTCATTTCGGACTTTCTCTCACTCATAGCCTGGACTTATCCTAAGTGAAGCACGTCTCACAGCTCAGGGATATTGCCGAGTTTCAGTTGTAGGCAATTTCGTATTTTCTTCCAAGCTTCAGTGCGTGACCGCATGATATGCACATTATATGTTCTGCTTAGTTAGGATGCAAAATGAACTCCTTATTGAGAAGAAAAAAAAAACAGTATATTTTCTAGACTAAAATATCCCTTCCCAGAATTTCCTTTCAGATCCAGCAGACTGAAGGCAGGAATACATTAGTGCTCTCCCTAAATAATTAGAAAATGTAGTAAAGATATTTTCTTGAAGACTGGAAATGCTTTTCAAGATTCTTATTTTATTTATTAGTGTTCCTGCACTCTACATTTTTATTACTTGCAATCATACATCTGAAGTTGCCATTATCATTTGTACACTCATTTGGTAAATATTCAATATTTATAAAACACCTATTGTATGCCAAGAACCAGTTAGTTGCTGGGTGCAGAGGAGTGAACAAAATAGCCAATAGTCCTAATATTATGGTGTTTTTGTGGGAGGGTATGAGGAGAGTACAAATAATAAATGAATAAAAGTCAGTTATTGTATGTTTCATGGAGAAAATTGGAATAAGGTGGGTAGGGTTGCCAGGATTGGGAAAATTACCTAAAACAGGTAAGAGAGGAACATTTGTTTTCCATATATGGCTGTCAACATATATATATATATTTTTTGCAGTACACGGGCCTCTCACCCCTGTGGCCTCTCCTACTGCGGAGCACAGGCTCTGGACGCACAGGCCCAGCGGCCATGGCCCACGGGCCCAGCCGCTCCACGGCACGTGGGATCCTCCTGGACGGGGGCACAAACCCACACCCCCCGCATTGGCAGGCGGACTCCCAACCACTGCGCCACCAGGGAAGCCCAACATATGTTTTTAGTTTAAGAATTAATATATATCCCGGTGACAGAGTTGATACATTTCTGAAAATGTTCTACATTATTCTTCATAACTTAAAAAATTTTCTGTAGACTTGTCTGAACATTTGCTGTCCACCAATCCCAATTGGACAATAACTGATTTGCGTTATCTTTTCTTTTCTCTCTGCTGTGAATGTGAATGTCATTCCATCAGGAGCTCAAGTACTTCATTCCTCAAGTGAGATTTTACCTTGTTAAACCAACTGCATACTCCAGATGTGCACATATATCTGAAATGGGAACTGCAAATAACAAGACCATCCTGATATTTATTTGGTCAAACGATGGATATTCCTAAATATTCAACCCTAATTCCTCTCAGTCCTCTTAAAATGCAGACTCGCTCCCAGTAGTGTGTGTGGTCTGTCAAGTAAGTGGAGGGGGAAAGAGAAGCAGGAAAAAATTTGAAAGCAGTGGAAGGAAAGATAGTGAGGCAGCGGCTAAATGTTTTGCACAAGGGCAGGAAGACTTCCCTTAATGTATAAAGACATGATCTGGCAGCCCTTTCCATTTTGAGTTCATTTTCCTCACCTAATGATTAAGTGAGAATCCAGATGATCTATAGGTCAAGCATTTCCTAGAAATAAGAAGTCCAGAGTTAATAGTTGTTGTCCTTGTCCTTGGACTGAAACCCATCTGCCTTGCACAAACCAACATAAACCAGCTTTCCTGTCATTATCAAAAACAGGAAGCCCCTTAGAAGCTTCCTCAACAAAATACTAGCAAACAAAATCCAACAGCACATTAAAAGGATCATACACCATGTTCAAGTGGGGTTTATCCCAGGAATGCAAGGATTCTTCAATATATGCAAATCAATCAAGGTGATACACCATATTAACAAATTGAAGAATAAAAACCATATGATCATCTCAATAGATGCAGAAAAAGCTTTCGACAAAATTCAACATCAATTTATGATAAAAACACTCCAGAAAGTAGGAATAGAGGGAACTTACCTCAACATAATAAAGGCCATATATGACAAGCTCACAGCCAACATCATCCTAAATGGTGGAAAACTGAAACCATTTCCACTAAGATCAGGAACAAAACAACGTTGCCCAATCTCACCACTATTATTCAACATTGTTTTGGAAGTTTTAACCACAGCAATCAGAGAAGAAAAAGAAATAAAAGGAATCCAAATCAGAAAAGAAGAAGTAAAGCTGTCACTGTTTGCAGATGACATGACACTACACACAGAGAATCCTAAAGATGCTACCAGAAAACTACTAGAGCTAATCAATGAATTTGGTAAAGTAGCAGGATACAAAATTAATGCACAGAAATCCCTTGCATTCCTATACACTAATGATGAAAATTTGAAAGTGAAGTTAAGGAACCACTCCCATTTACCATTGCAACAAAAAGAATAAAATACCTAGGAATAAACCTACCTAAGGAGACAAAAGACCTGTATGCAGAAAACTATAAGACACTGATGAAAGAAATTAAAGATGATACAAATAGATGGAGAGGTATACCATGTTATTGGATTGGAAGAATCAACATTGTGAAAATGACTCTACTACTGAAAGCAATCTACAGATTCAATGCAATCCCTATCAAACTAGCACTGGCATTTTTCACAGAATTAGAACTAAAAATTTCACAATTTGTATGGAAACACAAAAGACCCTGAATAGCCAAAGCAATCTTGAGAAAGAAAAACAGAGCTGGAGGAATGAGCCTCCCTGACTTCAGACTATACTACAAAGCTACAGTAATCAAGACAGTATGGTACTGGCACAAAAACAGAAAGATAGATCAATGGAACAGGATAGAAAACCCAGAGATAAACCCACCCACATATGGTCACCTTATCTTTGATAAAGGAGGCAAGAATATACAATGGAGAAAAGATAGCCTCTTCAATAAGTGGTGCTGGGAAAACTGGACAGCTACATGTAAAAGAATGAAATTAGAACACTCCCTAACACCATACACAAAAATAAACTCAAAATGGATTAAAGACCTGAATGTAAAGTCAGACACTATAAAACTCTTAGAGGAAAACATAGGCAGAACACTCTATGACATAAATCACAGTAAGATCCTTTTTGACCCACCTCCTAGATAAATGGAAATAAAAATAAAAATAATTGGGACCTAATGCAACTTCAAAGCTTTGGCACAGCCAAGGAAACCATAAACAAGATGAAAAGACAACCCTCAGAATGGAAGAAAATATTTGCAAATGAAGCAACTGACAAAGGTTTAATCTCCAAAATTTACAAGCAGCTCATGCAGCTAAATATCAAAAAAACAAACAACCCAATCCAAAAATGAGAAGAAGACCTAAACAGACATTTCTCCAAAGAAGATATACAGATTGCCAACAAACACATGAAAGAATGCTCAACATCACTAATCATTAGAGAAACGTAAATCAAAACTACAATGAGATATCATCTCACACCAGTCAGAATGACCATCATCAAAAAATCTGCAAACAGGGCTTCCCTGGTGGCGCAGTGGTTGACAGTCTGCCTGCCGATGCAGGGGACATGGGTTTGTGCCCTGGTACAGGAAGATCCCACATGCCGCAGAGCAGCTGGGCCTGTGAGCCATGGCCACTGAGCCTGAGTGTCTGGAGCCTGTGCTCTGCAACGGGAGAGGCCACAACAGTGAGAGGCCTACGTACCACACACACACACACAAAAAAAATCTGCAAACAATAAATGCTGGAGAGGGTGTGGAGAAAACGGAACCCTCTTGCACTGTTGGTGGGAGTGTAAATTGACACAGCCACTATGGAGAACAGTATGGAGGTTCCTTAAAAAACTATAAATAGAGCTACCTTATGACCCAGCAATCCCACTACTGGGCATATATATACCCTGAGAAAACCATAATTCAAAAAGGATCATGTACCACAATGTTCATTGTAGCTCTATTTACAATATCCAGGACATGGAAACAACCTAAGTGTCTGTCAACAGATAAACGGATAAAGAAGATGTGGCACATATATACAATGGAATATTACTCAGCCATAAAAAGAAACAAAACTGAGTTATTTGTAGTGAGGTGGATAGACCTAGAGACTGTCATACAGAGTGAAATAAGTCAGAAAGAGAAAAACAAATACTGTATGCTAACACATATATATGGAATCTAAAAAAAAAAAAAAGAAATGGTCATGAAGAACCCAGGGGCAGGACAGGAATAAAGTCACAGACCTACTAGAGAGTGGACTTGAGGACACGGGGAGGGGGAAGGGTAAGCTGGGACAAAGAGAGACAGTGGCATGGACATATATACACTACCAAATGTAAAATAGATAGCTAGTGGGAAACAGCCGCGTAGCACAGGGAGATTAGCTCCGTGCTTTGTGACCACCTAGAGGAGTGGGATAGGGAGGGTGGGATGGTGGGAGATGCAAGAGGGAAGAGATATGGGGATATATGTATATGTATAGCTGATTCACTTTGTTATAAAGCAGAAAGTAACACACCATTGTAAAGAAATTATACTCCAATAAAGATGTTAAAAAAAAAAGAAGCTTATGGAGACTGGTATTGTTTACCATTGGAATTAAAGCTAATAATGTCTTATCTCTAATATGGAAATATATGAACTTCTAGGACGGTTTACTGTTTTCCCTAAAGAGAAATACAAATTGAATTTTGAGTTTGTGTCACATAAATCATGAAGTACCATTACTATATCGTTATACCCTGATCTAGTTTCTCAAATCTGATTACACTCTAAGAATCCATATTTTGCTATTCTCTGTTAATGAGACAATTATTAATAAAAGTTTTTATTGGTCTTTGTGTTTTATGTTGTGCAGAAATCCCTAGAAGCAGAGCATGAGCCAGGGATTCAGGAGTAGGTGATTAATTGAGGAAGAGTTCTCAGAAGAGGAATGGGGAAACCAGGTTAGAACAGGGGAAATAAAGTAAGCAAGGACATGGTCTCAGCTGAAATCTGGCCTCATCTGATCCCACAGGGAGTTCTGGAGTGTGGGTTGTAACTTCTCACCTGGGCTTTTGTGCCTCTGAGTCCATCAGTTGCTGACTGTGGGATATCTTTCTTCTCTTGGTTTATAACCTCCCATAGAAGGTGGCTCCCATTGACCGAAGGTAGTTCTAAGCTGCTGTGAGCCATTAGCAACCAGTATTTAGAGAAGCTGGGATATGGGAACACCGGCCCATGGGTGCGCCAGGCTGGTACTGGTGATCAAAAAGCATCCACCACATTTTCCTTTCTCTTTTTCATTTGGGAAAACTTCTTGCTTGCCTTCCTTTGTAGTATTCTTTCATATTCCCTTCTCATTTTTCTTTAGTACTCATGCTCTTCTTTGTTCCACTCCTAAAAGTTATGAATGGTTGTATTATTCCTTGAATAATTGACCCAACCTGTGAATGTAATGACTTATCAGGGGAGAGTAGACCTCTGAATTTTGTGATCAAAGCACACAAATTCACAGTGCCTTGGGACCCTTCTGGTGTTGTACAACTGACGACAGAATTTTTCTAAGTCTACAATTTTTGCGGGGCTTCTATTGGCTATGCTATAAATAGCTTGGAGTAAGAACTGTCATGTTTGTCTTTCTTATTCCTAGCTTCTAGCATGGTTCCTAGCATAGAGCAGACATTCAATGAACGCTAATGAGTAACTGAATGAATGAATGAATAGTGGAGTTGAGTTTTGAGATATGAGACTTCACTGTAAGAATCCTAAGATTCAAAAAGATTGAAAAGTTTTTGAGGGTCAGTAAATGAGTACAGGTAAGAGTTGTGCTCAGTTGGAGATCCCATACAACATCTTATGGGGTCAACAGCTAGTCAGTGCGAACTGGATGGGAATGCTGGTGTAGATGTTTTCTTTTTTCTTTTTTTTTCAAGAAAAACTAAAAATGTCTTTACTTTTATTATTTAATTTTTAAAAATATTTATTTATTTACACGGCTACACTGGGTCTTAGTTGCGGCACACATGCTCTTTTAGTTGTGGCATGTGGGATCTAGTTTCCCAACAAGGGATAGAACCCAGGTACCCTGCATTGGGAGCATGGGGTCCTAGCCACTGGACCACAAGGGAAGTCACTTTACTTTTAAATATTAACAACTCACTTAGGGAAAACCAAAAAAATTCACACTGGTCAGAGTGGCCATCATCAAAAAAGTCTAAAAATGAAAAACCCTGGAGAGGGTGTAGAGAAAAAGGAACCCTCCTACACTGTTGGTGGGAATGTAAATTGGTGCAGCCATGGAAAACAATATGGAGGTTCCTTAAAAACCTAAAAATAGAATTAACATATGATCCAACAATCCCGCTCCTGGGTGTATATTGGGAAAAGATGAAAATTCTAATTAAAAAAGGTACATGCACCCCAATATTCATGGCAGCATTATTTACAATAGCCAAGACATGGAAGCAACATAAATGTCAATCAATGGATGAATGGATAACGAAGATGTCGTCCATATGCCGTGGAATGTTACTCAGCCCTAAAAGAGAATGAAATAATGCCATTTGCAGCAACATAGATGGACCTAGAGATTATCATACTAAGTGAAGTAAGTCAGACAGAGAAAGATAAATACCATATGATATCACATATGTGTAATCTAAAAAGAATGATACAAAATAACTTATTTACAAAACAAAAGCAGACTCAGACCTAGAAAACAAACTTATGGTTACCAAAGGGGAAAGGTTGGGGGAGGGATAAATTAGGAGTTTGAGATTAACATATATACCCTATTCTATATAAAATAGAGAAGCAACAAGGACCTAGTGTATAGCACAGGGGACCGTATTCAATATGTTATAATAACCTATAATGAAAACAATCTGTAAAAGGATATCTATATATATCTAAGTCACTTTGCTGTACAACTGAAACTAACACAACATTGTAAATCAACTATACTTCAATTAAAAAAAAAAGAAAACCAAACAACTAACATTGTTAGAACCAAACAATACATTTATTAACTGAACTTCACTTGAAAGCTTTCATTTTTGTCTTCTGCCATGGAATATTTCCTGATTGATGGTTACCATTTTTTTTCCTGTTTGAGTGATTAATAACAAAAAATGGAGAACTAGACAGCAGTATTCTCTGTCATCGCCTACTAATCAAAAGTGGCTCAACCAAGAGCATCTTTCTGTTTTTCTCCCAGTAAAACTCTGCTTTGAGTCTTTTCCTGTCCCAGTGACATCTTCTTATTCTACTTTTTTTATGCCTGTGTGTACTTAAACTCCCCAGCCCTCTTCTCACTCAATGCTTGGAGCTCCTGACCACTCTTCTGGAAACCTTGAGGTCATTTATGGTTATACTTCAAAGGCAGTCAGTGAACACCTGGAAATTCCTTTGCCAAATTATGCATATGTGTTTATGTGCATTTTTATGTGGAGGAATTTGTCAGATTCTAAAAGTAGTACCCCTTGTCCTGGGTTATTCCATTCATTATTGAAGCCTCATCTACACTTCTCTGTGTCTTACAGCTACGTCCCTTCCCCTCCTTTTAAAAATATTTTAGTGGATCCTCACTGCCTTCAAAATAAAATGCAGATTTTTTGGATTAGCATTCAAGATCCCTTATCATCATTTCCAGACCTTTCATCCTCTGTTCCACCAATTGTAACTATTCACAGTCTCAAGTTCCCTCCTGCTTCCATGTATGTGCACATGTCGCTCACCTTCTCCCCATCTCTCATGCATCTGTACATGGACAGCTCATATTTATCCTTGGGTTGAGTTTGCCCCAGAAGCAGACCCTAAGACAAGAACTTGAGTGTGAGAGTTTTATTTGGGAATTGATGCCAGGAAGCACAGCTAAGGGAAAGGAAAATGAACCAGAGTGGAAGCAATCTAGTAAAAGATGTGTTATCAAGCCCCTTACCACTGTGGGCAATTAGAGAAATACTATCCCACTGAGGAACTCTAAGAGACAGTGTAGAACAACTTCAGAGTTATCTCAACTGTGAAGGAAAAAGGGTGAGGTATTTATCCACCAACTCCTGGAAGTTACTGCTCTTGGGAGGACTTCCAGCAGCAACTGGGTGTGTTCTAAGGCCAGGAAAACAGCCCTCAAGTGTTGAGTCTTAGGTGTTCCCAGTAAGTTGTCTGTAGAATAGAAATGAGTGCTGAGGGCATATGGACAGGATAATGTCAGTTTCCCTATAAAATTGGAAATGTTTACAGAGGATTCCTCTGTAAACATACCCTGTCAAAGGAAACTAACCCAAGAGAAGTTCTCCAAAGACCTTTCTCCCTCATTTGAGTTATGTAAGTGTTCATTGTGTTCTCTTGATGACCTCTGATAACTTTTAAAAGCATACTAGCTACATAATTGAGAAAATTTGATTAAGTTGATGCCCTGGGTTGGGCATTGTGCTAGGCAATGAGGATGTAACAGTGAAAATGGCAGGCGTCCACCCATCAATTACAGAAGTGATGAGTATCACACAACTATAACAAGTTGACCACTTGTCTGCCTCCAAGACTAAAATATATCTTTTATATCTTAATCCTCAGGCCTTACTCATTATCTGGCACAGAGTGGGCAGTCAATAAATGCTTACCATGATCGGTGAATAAATGAAGTATATTCTTCAGGCTTATCTAGAGCCCTTTATTTGGAAATTGTGAGCACGTGGGAAAATTCCGAGTGAATTGAGCATTGAAATTCTACCTATAAGCAGAGATCTGGGAAATCACTGCCTGATTTGGAACATGCCACCTTGACTGGGGGCTTAATGTGAAGCAGTAATCCCTACCTAGCTGTCACCCAGGAAGAACATGCTGTACAATTCTAAACAGCATGTTCTTTTTCAGTAAACTCAAAGCAAGCCAACTTTGCAGCCAGAATCATTGCAATTGATCATCTGTAATTAAATCCAGGCCTAAGAGGCAGCCTTTTAATCTTTAAAGTGATTCCCAATGTGAATCTATAAGGTTATCTACCCGGTGAACCCAAACCAGAGTGGAATGAATCACTTTCCGACCTTTTGGTGAAGTGAAGTGCAGGATAATGTATGGAGTATTTTCTTGATTATTTTATCTTGACATAACTGAATTTTTCTTAAGAAGGAATGCAGTCTAACATAAAAAGTCTAAAGAAATATTTTCAGATTCAAGAATGGAAGTTCCTACATGTTTGTCTAGAAGACTTGTGAGGAATCACACATTCAAAGAAAGTGAAGAAAGGGCATTTTGTGTAGTCTTTATGTTTACTTACTACTTATTTTTCTGGAGAAGCCTTGATATGCAAATGAACTCGTTTTGTTAAACAGTGTCATGATCGAGTGAGCCACCTGTTGGTCATAGCTGACAACTGCACCGTATTTGAGTTGCATTTTGTTTTCTTTCCATGTGGCCTCATGCTGGAATATGCTGCAGAGCAGTGGTTATTGAACTTTGGTGTGTTTCAGCATCACCTGAAGAGCTAATAAAGAACATACATGATCAAGTTTCTTGAAGCAGGGCAGGGCCTCGGTCTTTGTATTTTTACCAAGTTCTTACACCCATTGAAGTTTGAGAATCACTGCTATAGATTATGAACAAGTTTTTCTCAAATATTTTGAGCAATTGTTTTATGCAGAACACCCATGAAAAAAGTTTTTAAATTTATATTACTCCAAAAAATTAATAAACAACATAATAAATACAATTAAAAGTGTATTTTGCAGAAACAAATGGAAACAATTTAAGTATTAGTCTAATGAAGGAGTAACATTTCATTTTGTTTTAATGCAGAAGAAGCTATAGTTGAATTGTGTACTAAATGCTCATGGAAAACCTGCACGTTATTCTCAGAATAGTGGTTTTATTAAATACTGATCTACGATATCATAACCTTCTTTTTTTTAGCCTTCCTTTGGCTTCCTACTTAAATTCTAACCTTAAATCAGTGCTATTTACACTCTGTATTCCAAATTTCTCTTCTAGCCCATGTTTCTTTTTCTGGTGATTTAAATTATTTTTATTTGAAAGGAATTTATTTATTTTCATTAAAAATGAAATAGGTCATATTATAGAAGGAGACTGGAGCTCAAAAATTAATTTCCATCTGTAGAAAACTTAAAAAAAAATACGAACCATAGCATTAAATACTTTGGCTCAAATATGGACAATTTCAGGTCAGCATACATTGAAAAAAATTGTTCAAAAATAATAAATGTTATCACTTCAAACCCACCAGAATGGTTAAAAATAAAAAAGACTGGCCACACCAAATACTAGTGAGAATGTAGAGCTACTGGAACTGTTTGGAGTGTAAAATGGTATGATCAACTTTGGAAAAAAGTCTTTATAAAGTTAAAAATTTATGGTTATGATACAGTAAGTGCCCTCCTGGGAGAAAGTGCATGCAAGAGAAATGAAAATGTATGTCCACAAAAAGACTTAAACCCATGACCTATCATCAGAGTGGTTCCTTGGATTTTTCAATGAAACTTCAACAAGCCCAAACAGAGGCAGGACTCTCTAAGATTCAGTGGAGACCCATGCATTGGACTTGTTTAGTTCTGGGCAAATCTCTTCTGTTAAGCGAAAAGAAAGACATCAAAAATGAATGTGTCATAGGTAGGGATGAGAGGCAATATGTTGCCAATTTCAGTGAACTGGTCAGAAGAACCAGTGTGGCTAAGTGCAGAGGTTCTCAACCCTGGCTGTGTTGTAATCATCTGAGATGCTTCAAAAAATACCGATACCTGAGCCCCCCACACAAAGATGCCGATGGAATAGGTCTACAAGGGGCCCAGGCAATTCTAAAAAGCAACTGGGATTGGTTTAGAGCAGTGGTTCTCACAGTGTGGTCCTCAGACCAGAAGTATCATCATAACCAGAGAACTTGTTAAAAACCAGTTTTTCAGGCCTTACCCTAGATCTACTGAATCGGAAATTCAGGGATGGGGCCTAGCCATCTTTATTTCAACAAGCCCTCTAAATGATTATTTTGCACCATGTAGTTTGCCCACTGATTAGAAAATTTCTTTGGGGCTGTTTCAGAATCAAGTCTTCCTGGTTTTGGTTTTAGAGTCTCTGGTTTTTGAAGCATTCCTCTTTTTATATCATGGTATTAATTTTAATCTTAAGCAACTTTCTCATGAATTGTGTATGGATCTTTGTATAATTCCCCCCCCCCATTTCTTCAATTCTTCACCGGTTAAGTTTTCATCTCCTCTGCAGCCAATTGTTTTTGCTCTTTCTTTTCCTATTTCTTCTCTTCCTGAATCAGCTTCTTTCACAAAGCCACATCTTTATCTGCTTTCAAGATCCCTACATTGTGCTGCAAGGTTTTGCATACATTTTCCAGTAGAACTTTGTTGAATGCAGAGAACAAATCTCGTGTTGGCTTTGTTCTTCCAGCTCATGCCTGGTTGACACCTCATCGCTCAACTTGGATGGGAAATGGCCTCAATCTTTTCCAGCTATTGTTAACAAAGATTATATCCAGGAGATATATATCATCTGTCATCTCTGATTTATTTTATCTCCTCACTCTGGTGATTTACCAGTTATTTCAGCTGCCCAATGCAATTATTCAAAACTTCAAATTCGTTTTCTTTGTAAACAAGGGTTTCCTCGAGGTCTTTCTGAATTTTATAATAAACTGTAATTTTACTGGTTTTCTCTGCTCAGTGTTCCCTTCATTCTGGTTGGACATTTCCTATAGGAACTGCTCCATGCTCTCCTTAGGTCTTGATTTTTTTCTCTTGAACCTGCCAGAAGTTAAACTTCATCTTCTCTTTGCCAAGTTTAGCTGCATTAGAACTTTTTTTCACTTTCAGAGTTTTATAGAATTCCTTGAAAATATATGTGATATTTCCATAGGCTTGTCACCTTCCAATACCTTGTTCTGTTTGTTTAATTTTGTTTCCTTTATTTGTTTGCTTTTGTGTTTTATACTTCCTGTTTCCCCAAACAAGTATGCTTTCTACCAGCATTTCATTTATTATTTGATTCATTTTTAAAGATGCTGATTGGAATCTTTATGGAGTCTCTTCCTCAGAGAGATGTTTGTATTGTATCCTGATTTACACACACACACACACACACACACACAGTCTTTGCTGCTTTAATTTTCTGTTCCTATTTGACAATCTTTGTTTATTTTAAGGTATCTTTAAAGTTTTGTAAATCGGTTGTGTTGACATTTATTGCCATCTCTTCATGGAAAGGAATACTCTCCTAAAGACAATTACCTCAAACACCTCATCTTCAGGAACTTAACAGGTTTGTTCCTTTCTTTCCGAGTTTCAGCTGTGGGCTTTTCCTAAAGGACGTTCATTGAGAAATGGTTCATTTTCTCTCCTTCTCACCTAAATCCTATTTTTCTCCCTCCAAAGTATCAAACTTCATTTCCTCTATGAAAACACAGTCTTTGCCTGTTGACCATGCTGGCAGTAAATCTCTCTTCCTTTCCTTCTGGCTCTCTTTCTCTCTCTTGTACTTCATATTTTTTTGGATTAAATCATTTAGGGACTACCCACCACCAAACAACCCAAAGCTCCCACTAGCTTGTAACACACATGCAGTTCCTTCATCTTGTTATCATTTTTTGGTATTGCAACATCAGTTTTTTTGTTTCTGTTTTTTTTTTTCTTCCAGGTTTATTGAGATATAATTGGCATACAGCTCTGAATAAGTTTAAGTTGTGCAGCATAATGATTTCACTTACATACATCATGAAACAATTATCACAGTAAGTTTGGTGAACACCCATAATCTCATATAGATATAAAGATAAAGAAAAAAAATGTTTTCCTTGTGATGAGAACTCTTAAGATTTGCTCTCTTAACGAGTTTCATATATAACATACAGAAGTCTTAATTATATTTATCATGTTGTACATTACACCCCTTGTACATATTTATCTTGTAACTAGAAATCTGTACCTTTTGACTGCCTTCCTTCAATTCTCCCTCCCCCTACACCCTGCCTTCTCTGGTAACCACAAATCTGATCTCTTTTTCTGTGAGTGTGTGTGTGTGTGTTTGTTTGTTTCTGAAGTGTAATTGACTTACAACACTATGTTAGTTCCTGCTACACAACATAGTGATTTGGTATTTCTATACATTTCAAAATGATCACAGAAAGTCTAGTTACGATATGTCACTATACAAAGGTATGACATAATAACTGACGATATTCCCCACACTGTACATTTTGCACCCGTGACTCTTTATTTTGTATCTGGAAGTTTGTACCTCTTAATCTCCCTCACCTATTCTTCTCCTCCCCACACTTCCTCCCCTCTGGCAACCACCTGTTTTTTTCTCTGCTTCTACGACTCTGTTTCTGCTTATTATGTTTGTTCATTTTTTTTTGCTATTTTTTTTAGATGTTGGGGGGTAGGAGTTTATTAATTAATTTATTTATTTTGGCTGTGTTGGGTCTTCGTTTCTGTGTGAGGGCTTTCTCTAGTTGTGGCAAGTGGGGGCCACTCTTCATCGTGGTGCACGGGCCTCTCACTATCGTGGTCTCTCTTGTTGCGGAGCACAGGCTCCAGACACACAGGCTCAGTAGTTGTAGCTCATGGGCCTAGTTGCTCCATGGCATGTGGGATCCTCCCAGACCAGGGCTCGAACCCGTGTCCCTTACATTAGCAGGCAGATTCTCAACCACTGCACCACCAGGGAAGCCCCACTTTTTTTGTTTTTTAGACTACACATATGAGTGAAATCATACAATATTTGTCTTTACTTGTCTTACTTATTTCACTTAGCATAACACCCTCTAGGTCCATCCATGTTGTCGTGGCAAGATCTCATTCTTCTTTTATGGCTGAGTAGTATTCCACTGTATATGTATAACACATCTTCTTTGTCTATTCATCTATTGATGGGCACTTAGGTTGCTTCCATACCTGGCTATTGTAAATAATGCTGCAGTGAACATTGGGGTGCATATCTTTTCTAGTTAATGTTTTCATTTCCTTTGGATAAATATCTGGTAGTAGAATGGAATTGATGGATTGTATGGTAATTCTATTTTTAATTTTTTGAGGAACCTCCATACTGTTTTCCATAGTGGTTGCACCAATTTACATTCCCACTGACAGTGCATGAGTGCTCCCTTTTCTCCACATCCTTGCCAACATTTGTTATTTTAAACATTTTTTTTTTTTTTGGTAATAGCCATTCTGACAGGTGTGAGGTGATATCTCATTATGGTTTTGATTTGCTTTTGCCTGATGATTAGTGATGTTGAGCATCTTTTCATGTGCCTGTTGGCCACTTGTATGTCTTCTTTGGAAAAATGTCTATTCAGGTCCTTTGCCCATTTTTTAATCAGGTTTTTTGGCTTATTGTTGTTGAGTTGTATGACTTCTTGGCATATTTTGGATATTAACCCCTAATCAGATATATTATTCGCAAATATCTTCTCCCATTCAGTAGGAGACCTTTTCATTTTGTTGAGTTTCCTTTGCCATGCAAAAGCTTTTTAGTTTGATGTAGTCCCATTTGTTCATTTTTTGTTGTTTTTGTTTTCCTTGCTTTAGGAAACATATCCAAGTAAATATTACTAAGACGGATGTCAATGAGTGTACTGTCTGTTTTCTTCTAGACATTTTATGGTTTTGGATCTTATGTTCAAGTCTTTAATCCAAGTTGAATTGTGAGAAAGTAAATCAGTTTGAATCTTTTGCATGTAGCTGTCCAGTGTTCCCAACCCCATTTATTGAAGAGGTCGTCCTCTCCCCCATTGTATATTCTTGCCCTTTTTGTCATAGATTAATTGCCCTTATAAGTGTAGTTCATTTCTAGGCTCTCTCTTCTGTTCTATTGATCTATGTGTCTGTTTTTGTGTCAGTACCATAATGTTTTGATTACTGTAGCTGTATAGTATAGTTTGAAATCAGAGTGTCTGATACCTCCAGCTTTATTCTTCTTTCTCAAGATAATCTTGGTTATTTGGTGTCTTTTCTGTTTCCAAAGAAATTTTAGAATTATTTGTCCTCATTCTGTGAAAAATGCCATTGGTATTCTGGTAAGGATTTTATCGAATCTGTAGGTTGCCTTGGGTAGTGTGGTCATTTTAACAATATTAATTCTTCCAATCATTGAGCACAGTATATCTTTCCATATATTTGTGTCATCTTCAGTTTCTTTCATCAGTGTTCTATAGTTTTCCAAGTACAGGTCTTATACCTCCTTTGTTAGACTCATTCTTAGGTATTTAATTTTTTTGATGCTGTGATAAATGGGATTTTTTTCTTTCTCTTTTTTTATTGTTTGCATGGGATTGTTTTCTTTTTTTTTTTTAAAGGTGGAATTTAATCTTTATTTACAGGACACTGCAAGATATGAAATTCCACATAGAAATAAGAAACCCATTGAGAGGAGAAGCTTCATACAGTATGTACAGTTTGGAACTGTTCAAGTATAGTTCCTTTGTAAAAAGTGCTACAATAACAAACCACGTGTAAAGAGTTCTTAGTAGAGAAACAGTAAGACAAACTTCTACCAAACATAGTACACAACAAACAACTTTATGCCTCAGATGTACAATCTAAAAGTTGAAGGTCCCAGCAGTGCCATCCTGAACTTGGCATGTATACCCTTCAGAGGTAGTTTCTGGCACAACATTTTGATCTTCCTCTTCCTCCACAGAGAAATACTTCTCAATCAAGTTTAATGAAGCTTTGTACACAGACTCATTTTCATGGTTTTGCAGAGCTTCAATTTTGTCCAAACCTCCACATTCTTCAACCCTTATACTAAGTTTCTCAGTTTCCCCTAGTTTCTCAGCAGTCTGAAAGATATTTGAGATGGCATCCAGAATAACCAGAATAATTTTAGTGTCTTTCGCAGTTAGGAGGTTCATCAACGGTTCTATTATGCCACAATGAACAAGGTATACAATCTGCTCAACTGTTCCGCCGCTTGTGTAGTTGGTCACAGCCCATACAGCTTCCTTTTGTGTCTTAAAGTCGACCTTAGAGAGAACGCCAACAAGGACTGGGACTAATCCATGATATACAACTTGCTGTATCTGGTCCTGGCGTCCAGCCGTGATGTTTGACATTGTCCACGTAGCTTCCTTCTGAATATTAGTTTTGGAGTTTGTAAGCAGGCTGGGAAAGATGGCAAGTGCTCCTGCATCTATTACAACATGAGTCTGTTCATCTATCCCAGTGACAATATTCCCTATGGCTCTTAGCGTGGGAGTCACAATTGGCAATTCAGTAGCTCCTAAAAGCTTCACAAGTTGGGGTACAACCCCAGTTTTCACAATCATTTCAATCCATTCATTTGGACCATCGGTAAGGTAGGAAATACCCCAGCAGGTATCAGCTAAAACTTCTGGATCATCGTGATGCAGGAGACGAACTAAAGTAGGAAGAATTTGCTCAACAGCATCTAAGGGGAGTGCAGGATTCTTGTTGCGACAAAGATTTGAAAGTGTCCAGGTAAGATTACGTAAGTAACCACATGCTAAAGATGACAAATCAGGAACCGCCAAAAGTGCCAACAGCAGGTCAACTGCACCATACTTGATAACCAAGTCTCGGAAAATCGAGCCATCACCTGCAATGTTTCCTAGAGCCCATACAGCTTGTTCACTGATATGAGTGTGGGGAGATGCCAACAGAGAAATGAATGCTGGGATAGCACCTCCATCTACCACAGCCTTTGTCTGTTCTGATGTCCCGGAAGCAATGTTAGTGAGGGCCCAAGCAGATTCAAACTGAATGGGACTACAATCAGTTCTGCCCAAGAAGGACACAAATTTTGGAAACAAACCAGCCCGGATTATGCTGTCTATAGGGGACTGTTTTTCCCTGGAAAGCAGCTTCCTAGCAGCTTGAGTAGCTTGGAGCTGGCTTTCCAAATTGTTGCTATTTATGCCTTTGACAATGTCATCAACAGACCAATTTACAGTGCCCTGGTTGTTGCAGTTTTCCTGCAGTGGAGAAGCAGCATCATCTGGAACGGAGCTGACATTTCTCCTTTTCAGCATCTGGTCATCCTTCTTAGCTTTCCTGAGCTCCACATTAACTTCTATTCGGTGCCGCCTCATT
Source organism: Globicephala melas (assembly GCF_963455315.2). Lineage (NCBI taxonomy): Eukaryota > Metazoa > Chordata > Mammalia > Artiodactyla > Delphinidae > Globicephala > Globicephala melas. The sequence goes on along the minus strand of NC_083328.1, from coordinate 50,222,186 downwards.
TCTGTACTGTCTTTCCCCTTGTTCCTGAATCTGTTAAGGCGGGCAGCTGGTGAATAGCATTCTCATTGATGGACATGGTTATGAGACAAAGGGAGAAAGCTACACAGCCAGCTCAAGCTTCCACAGGAGGCGGTGCGGGGCGCACAGGCTGCGGATCGACTGCGCTCAAGACGTCCACCACGGTCAGCCAGAGGACGGTGTCGGGATTGTTTTCTTAATTTCCTTTTTGATAGTTCAGTGTTAGTGTATAGAAACACAATAATTTTCTATATATTAATTTTGTATCCTAAAACTTTACCAAATTCATTGATGATTTCTAGTAGGTTTTTGGTGGCATCTAAAGGATTTTCTATGTCATGTCATGTCTATAGTTCATGACATTTATAAACTGTGACAGTTTTACATCTTTCTTTCCAATCTGAATTCCTCTTATTAATTTTTTTCTGGTTTGATTTGTGTGGTTTGGACTTCCAATACTCTGTTGAATAAAACCTACTCTGACTTTTAAATCCATATTCTTTTCCTCTACCAAATACAAACAGGAACTGGGTCCCAAACAGCTAATTAATTAGAGGTTCCTTATGGATTATATCCAGGAGCAAAATCTTAGGACTAGATGGATTCAGTAAATAGTACATGAAGTCAGATGGCAAAAAACTTCAGAGTATAATTTTCAAAAACTTCAAAAGCACTACTTTCTCTCAAATATATAGGGGACATATGTTAATTAATAGCAGAAACTCACTAATGGCATAATCAGCAGGATGGTAAATTTGGGTCAAAGTGGAGTTCAAAAGACTGAAGCACGTATTGTCAATGAAAGAAAAAAGTGTTGAAATAAGATTGTTAATTAAATACAAAACTGGTTAATGTACTACAGGGCAATAAAATTGTTTTATTGCCCTGTAGTACAGTACAGAAATCATTTGCAAATTATAAGTCTTCTAGAAGTTAACATTTAACTTTGTAGAGTCTGAGCTGTAATCAATAGTAAATAGTCAATCAAACAAAGATACATTATGCTAGAGCCGTTCTGTCCAATATGAGAGCCATGTCATATGTGCCTATTTCAAATTTAAATTAAATTAATTAAACTTATATAAAGTTAAAAATGGTGTCCCTTTTTTGTACTAGCCATATTTCAAGTGCTCAATAGACACATGTGGCTAGTGGCTACCATATTGAATAGCTCAGACATAGAACACTTTGATCATCACAGAACGTTCTATTGGACCCACTTCCTTGGCTTATAAGATGAACCTCAGGCAGGCTTGCTAAAGAATACTCTAGCTTTACACAAAAAGGCAAAGTTTTCCATAAATTTTCTTAATAGCAGGAGCCATGAATTGCAGGGACTTGAAATTTCATTGGAAGAGACATGAAAATTGAGATGAGAGTTTAGCTGTGCTGGTAGCTTGTATGGCTAAGGTTTTTCCTGAGCTCTTTGTCTGGACTCCTACCATGGCTCATCCCAGTTTCACTGCATCCTTACTACAATATGGCTGGGATGCTGTGTGGCCCTGATGCTGCCCATACATAAGCCTGTTTTCCTGGAAGTGGCATCCCAAGACAATGGTCTTGAAATGATTTGTTGCAATATCCTAAAATTAAGGGATTTTGAAAAACTATAGACCTCCTCAAATATTTTAAGTTGAATCTAATAATGTAATAACTATTACATTATATTTTAAGTGTATCCAAAGGGATTTAAATATAAATGGTATTTTGAAATTTAGCATCATCCATTTTTTTTTTTTTTTTTTTTTTTGCTGTATGTGGGCCTCTCACTGTTGTGGCCTCTCCCGTTGCAAAGCACAGGCTCCGGACGCACAGACTCAGCAGCCATGGCTCACGGGCCCAGCCGCTCCGCAGCATGTGGGATCCTCCCGGACCAGGGCACGAACCCGTGTCCCCTGCATTGGTAGGTGGACTCTCAACCACTGCGCCACCAGGGAAGCCCACATCATCCATTTTTAAGAAATTCTCCAATGATAATCAGAAAATTTACATCATTTCTCTTACTGCTGAAAACCAAATTTTTATTATGGTTCTCCTACTGAACTGTTTCCTATAGTAATTTATTTTATATTTAAAAGTTTTTATTGTTCATTCTACATTCTTCACAGCACCAAAAGTATGTATAATAAATTGAAAAAAGTATTTTGTTGCTGATAACCATAAATGTTGCTATGTTTAAAAATGTATTGCAATTAATGGTAATTCACAATTGGTAAAAACATTATAAATCTATTAGAAATTTTGATAAATAAGTATTCATATAAAAGCAAAATTTTTTTTCAAGTGCATTTCTTAATAAGTGAGACTTTTCCTCAATTTATATATTGTGGATATTTATGAAGGAGATAAATATTTCTTTATTGCTAAAAGGACACGGGTCTATCATGGATTCTATTTCTATTCTTCTTTTTGTATATATAATCACTGTGAAAGCTTTTTCTCATAAACAAGAACACAGGATTGGAAGGAGTTTTGCATTAACAACAGCATTTTATTATTTGAACTTTCCAAATATACACCAAAATCACATTGTGATTGATCTATCAGAATAACCTTTTAATGATTCTCTCAGCTATGAACTTGACAAACTCCTCCTTCAATTTTGCTGAGAGCTCATGATTGGAAACCCCCAGACTAGCAAAAGTACTTTTATCCCAATCACTAGAGCTGTTCGATATCTCAGTTTCTAGGAAAAAGAGCAAAAAGGTTTTACAAAGAATAATCAAATACTATTAACTCAGCTTATTACTCTTTCAACTAGATATATACTCTGAAAAGTTTTGGAAAATCAAAATGTTGCTAACTTCTATATACCTTTGCAAATAAAATATTTTTATATAATGTCTTGAGGCATTACATGCCTTAAATACATTCTTCTTTTTAATGAAAATCTACATATTAATTCATGGAAAACGTCCCTGAATAACTTAATTGGCAAAGCCAGACCTCATTTTAAAACTCATCAGCCAAACTCATCTTACCTGTCAGAAAAAGTGGGACATCATTTTTCCATACAAATAGATGTTATGATGCATATTGAAATATCTGTCTTACAGAATGCATTTTGTAATGCATATACTAAAAACATGATAAAAATTTATCGATTTTATGGTAAGTTATTAAAAAAATAATAATATCCTGCTTCTCATTACTTAATTTGTAATTATTCAACATATCTAAAATATAAGTTATTTGTAAAGCAAGGAGTATGATAGCATAGCATTTCTCTGAAATATATGTTTGTATATGTGTGTATGTTTGTGTGTCTGGTGTTCTGTTTTTGAGAATAATGATATAGGACTCATGTATTAAAATTAAAAAGAATTTCTTCAATTTCACTAGATATCATGATCAAACTATCTTTATGTATTTAATTTAAAAGAATAGCATAAATTGCTAAAAACAAATTGATCTGACCACCAGTATATAATTTAATTTAATTTTTTAATTACAGGAAAAACAATGTAACATTTATAAAATGAAACTAGATAAGGTTACTGTAATCAAGACAAATAGCTAAAAGTATTATTTGATAAAATAGGTTTTAATTCTTTTATTTAATAATAAAAACAGTGAAAGAAGTCTCATAAAGGTTTATCTCTGATTGGTATCCAGAACAAGGTGATACTCCCAGAAAACAGTTTAAATGAATCAGAGTCACTAACCAGCCATCTTTCATTCATTCAAAAGTTCTTTTCTTCCCTTATCTGGGCATGAGGATTGATAATAGGCATCACTTATGTTTAAAAACATGAAAAAAATTGGTATTTTTGCTTTCAGTATTTCTTATGATCTCTTTGCTTTGTTCTCATGGAATCTACCTCAAGAGGGATTCCTCTTTTGACAGTATTCGGGGATTTAAGAGGTTAGATTGTACACTTCCATCTCTTTACTCTACATCAGAATTAAGAAACATTAGAAATGAATAGTACAAAAACTCCTGTGACATAATAAGAAATATATTTTGTCTTTGGCCCCATTTCCTGGCACACAGCTCCGAAAACCCTTGGAATTGCTGAATATGCTACTGAGATGTCTAGTGGCTGGGGCTCTTGGCTAACCTCAGGATGTGGCTGGTTGCCAAGGGAACCAACCATGTTATTAGAGGGCTGGAAATTTCAGCCCCACTTGGGACTAGAGGTTGAGTTAATCTCCAATGGCCGATTGCGAGATTGGGATTGACATATATACACTAATATGTATAAAATGGATAACTAATAACCTGCTGTATAAATAAATAAATAAATAAAATTCAAAAATTAAAAAAAAAATCTCCAGTGGCCGATGATTTAATCGATCATGCCTATGTCATGAATCTTCCATAAAAACCCTAAATGAAGAAATTGTGAGACCTTCTGGGTTGGTGAATACTTAGAGGTTCTGGGAGAGAGACATGCACAGAGAGAGCATGGAGGCTCTGCATCCCTTTCTTCATACCTTGGCCTCTGCATCTCTTCCATATGGCTGTTCCTGAGTTGCATCCCTTTGCAATAAAAGGTTAATAGTAAGTAAAGTGCTTTTCTGAGTATTGTGAGTGGTTCAAGCACACTATCAAACATGAGAAGGGAGTTGTGGGAACCTAAGATTTACAGTCAGTTGGTCAAAAGTATAAGAGGTCTGGACTTGTGATTGGTATCTGAAGTGGGGACAGTCTTGTGGGACTGAGCCCTTAACTTGTGTGACCTTATGCTAACTCCAGGTAGATAGTATCCAAATTGAATAGAACTGTAGATACCGAGCTGGCGTCAGAGAGAATTGGTCAATGTTGGAAGAAACTCACACCTTTGGCATCGGAAGTATGTGTAGTAGAGAGAGAAACAGTTTTCTCTTTTATAAGACATGTCAAATTCTGAAGGACATAAAAGCAGTGCCTAAAGAAAGTATATAGCTCTAATACATACATCAAGAAACCAAAAATGGTTAAAAAAAAAGTGAGCTAAGCGTGCAAATAAAGAATATGAAAAATAGCAGAAGAAATCCAATAAACCAAAGACAAGGGAAATATTAAAATAATGACAGAAATATGTGAAATTGTGAACAATAGAAATAAAAGCAAATCATAATAATTAAGCAAAACAAAAAACTTATTCTTTGAAAAGCTTAACAGAAAGACAGATTTCTGGCGAAACTGAATGGAGAGGAGGGGAATTTGCAAATATACCGATCCATAAAGTAACTAGAAAGACTATACATGGCACATAAATGTAAAATAAAAAAAAGAATCTTATGAACTACTCTATCCTATTAATTTGAATACCTAGATGGAATGAACAAATTCTTAGAAAAATAACTGTAAGCATAATCAAAGTGGAGAAAATTGAAATGGACCAGTAAGAATTAAAGAAATTAAGTTAGTTGTCAAAGACCTCCTTTTCCAAAACACCTCATGTCTAACTGGTTTTACAAGTATTACCTCCCAAATATTTAAGAAATGGTTAATTCCTATTGTTTACTCCAGAAACTAGCAAAAGATAAAAAGTCTGCCTCTCTGTAACTGATAAAGTAAAACATAATTTTTAAATGACTACTATAATCAAGCATCATCAAAAGATTTAAAGAGGGGAGTGATGTGACCAGATTTACAATTGAAGATCCCTCTTCCTGCTGCATAAGTCATGGACTGGATGAAGTTTAAATTGAAGGAGGAGAGCTCAAATTTGGAGAATTTTGCGATAGTTAAGGTGAGAGGGTAAGAACATGAACTAAGAAAACAACAGTGGTGGTGGAAGAGATGGATTAGAGAGCTTTGAAAGAATTAGAATTGACAGGTCCTAATAACTGATTAGCTCTGGGAAGTGACAATGAGGGAGGTCTCCAAGGTGACAGCCAAATTTCTGCCCCATGAGACCTAGGGAGTCAGTTCCATTAGCCAAGTTAAGGGTGAAGGTGGTCACCAGAGAGAGAGGGTATATCATTTGCCACAAAAAGGACTAGAGGAGGAGGAATATTTTGATGATTTTTAGGTGCCATAAGCTCTAGTAAGCAGATGAATACAAGGATCTAGATCACAGGAGGAAACTCTGGGCCAAAGATTTGGAAGTTTTCAGTATATAGAAGATAATGAAAGGCTGGGATGTAGATGAGATGCATCAGCCGAGACAATGTGTAGAATGAGAAGGGCAAGGAACGAAAGAGGACATTAGCAGACATCTTCAGTGTCTCTCATATCTCCTCTGCTAACATTGCACCCTCTAGCTGAGGCATTCTGTCTGTGGAACATGGTTGCCCAGGCAGGAGGTGGCTGGACACACCATGGAGTTAACCCCCTAGGAAGAACCCTCAGCCAGGAGGAAAGGAGGCTGTCAGTAGATGGATGCCCAGTTTCCTCCCATTTGGTTGGGGCAGCTCTGAGCTGTGTCCTACACTGTCTCTCAGAGCCACCAGTGGGACAGGGCTCCAGTTGCCCCAAATGGTGATGCATTTCTATTGATAAGGTACATTTTACCAGCTCTTGTCTTCCCTGTCTCGCTTCCCCACTCCATACCATGGTTTCCTAGGATCACCTCTGGAGTAAACTACCTGCACACAAATTCTTGTCTCAGGAAACCCAAACTATCACAGGAAGGGAAATACCAGTGAGAGAAGGAGAACGTTGGAGAGAGGGTGTAGAAGGAATTGTGAGAGACCAGTCTGATATTGTAAAAGGCAAAGGTGGAAATAATTTCTAAAAGAAGGGAATACAAATACTGTAAGATTCTACTTATAACGAGTATCTAAAGTAGTCAAATTTATAGAAACAGAAAGTAGAATAGTGGTTGCCAAGGGCTGCAGGGAGGGGAGATGGGAAGTTGTTGAATGGATATTGAGTTTCAGTTTTGCAGGATGAAAAAGTTCTGGAGATTTGTTGCACAACAATGTGAATATATTTAATGCTACTGAACGGTACACTTAAAAATGATTAAGGACTGAGTGAACTGATGAGGATGATTATAAGTTTTCTGACTTTCTGTTTGAATTAAAACAAAAAATCCCACAAGGACTCAGAGGCAAAAAATATACAAATTGATTTTCACTGCAAAGTAAAGGAGCTGTTACAGTGGAGGATTACTGGACTGAATGTCAGTATTATGACATAGTATGAGTGTGTTTCGTGTTTGGTAACTGCAATCATTGTTGCTTTTGTTGTGGTCATCCATTTACAATGCTTGGTGTCAGTCTATTTATCTCTTGTAAAAATAAAATACAGTGTGTGTGTGTGAAAAAAATAAAAAATAAAAAAAATTATGGTTAAGTTTTCTAGTGAAGGAAATGGCATTTTATTGTGGTTTTAATTGCTTTCCTTGATAATTAATGATGTTGAACATGTTCTCATAAGCTTGTCATTTGTATATCAACTTATTCAATTCTTTGACCCTTTGTAAAAAATTGACTGTTCATACTCATAAAAAAATGATTAAGATGGTAAATTTTATTTTATGTGTATTTTACCACAATTAATTTTTTAAGTGAAAAAAAAGGGAGAAGATAACAAATGGTGTCAAATGCTGTAAAAGGTGGTAAAAGATAAGAAATGACAAAGATGTATGGACTTGGCAAAACTGGGGTTCTGAAGAACCTAGAAGAGAGATTTCATTGTAACAAGGGTGGTACAAACTGGAAAGCAGTGGATTGAGCTGTGCTTGGGTGAGATTAGCATATACTGAGTATTTATACCAAAGGCTAGAAACCAGTGGAACAGAAGGAAATCAGAGTAATCTGCTTCTTGCATAGTCTTGTTGTCCCGTGAGAAAATATAAAATGAGATATTTCTCCACTTATAGACCACTTATAATTGAGAACACAGTTATATTGATCTCTGTGGCATTTTGTCATTTATTCACCTATTCTATAATACAGTTGGAGAGAGACAGAACAAAAGAGAAATGGAGAGCAACCAAATACTCATACAAATTAATAAGACAGACCCTACTACGAACAGCACCTATCAATAATGCTTTAGAAACTGAGATACATGGTGCTATAAGAACATTAGAGTTGCTACTGGACCCAACCAGGAAGGCAAAGTCAATCATGGTGATGCAGGATGAGGAAGGAGCAGGAGTTAATGGAAGCAGGGGAGAAGTAGAGGAAGAGGTTGAGAGATGGAGAGAATAGCATGTGCAAAGGGCCTGGAAAGAGAGGGAGAATGGCAAGGTATGAGCCTAAAAGAAGGCTCCAGGGACTGGAACAAAAAGAGCCCAGTTCAAGAGCAAGAGAGAAAGGTAGGGGTCAAAGGATGCAGGCTTTGCTGGCTCTCTTAGAGAGAGACGACTTCCTTCTGAGGCAAAGAGGAAGTCTGAGAAACCTTTTAAGTGAGGGGGAGGTGGGTGGAAGTTGGGGGTAATAGGAGTGTAACATGATCTCTCTGGCCCCAAAGTGGTGAATGGATGGAAGAGGGCAATAGTGGTTGGGGTGAGATCAGTCAGGAGGGCAATATAGCAGTCTTCGTGAGAGAGAACAGTGACTGAGACTGGGTGGTGGCAGTGGAGATTGAAAGCATGGAAGAATGCAAGACATACTTAGGAAATAACAGATCATCAGGTTGTGAGTCTCCTGTGGAAATGTGAACATAAAAATTCTCCATAAAACAAGAAGGAAATTAGGCAGAATCTGGAATTTACCCAGGCTATAGTGGCCAGGTGAGCAGAAAATACATCATAGCACATCATGGTATGAGGATGGCTGGGGAGAGAGCAGTTGCAGATAATTGAGTCATACCAGTTATGGTACCCAGGTCTGCAAGGTCAAGTTCTGGGCCAAAGGAGGTTATTATAATTACAGACATGGAGGACTGTACTGGGGCAAGTCAAGGCCCACTTTAGTGTAGTGGTAGGAGTACAGTAGGTTGAGATTCTCAACAGTACAAGATTATTAGAGTCCTCAGAAAAGTAGGACACAGAAAGCCTGCAATTTAGACCCACTTTCTACCTATCAGCCATATGACATTTATTCATTCATTCATTCACTTACTTGTCTAATAATGTATGAATTCATTCACTTATTCAACAAATATTTATTGAGTGCTAACATGCAAAGGCTGTGTGCTAGATGCTCAGGAAATGAGGAAAAAGACAGATAAGCTATTGCTTTCAAAGAAAGCATGACAAGTATATGCTGGTAAGTGTTTAGCATTTCCTTCTCCCTGTACTCCTTTCTCCAAATGAAAGACCTGCTTTGTACTTTATGCCACTTTCTAGGAGTAAATATTCTTGCTATCATTGATTTCAAATTACCAACATAATATCAACTGACTCACAAAATTCCTGGAAATGTAACAGTAGGTTCTTATGAGCTGGTATGAGCCAGCCCAGCATCATTGGAATGGACACTCTAGTGGGGAAGAAGAAGAAACAGTCAATAGTCAAGAAGGAAAATAAGGACTTCCCTGGCGGTTCAGTGATAAAGAATCCACCTGCCAATGAAGGGGACACGGGTTTGATCCCTGGTCTGGGAAGATCCCACATGCCACGGAGCAACAAATTCTGTGAACCACAACTTCTGAGCCCGCATGCCGCAACTACTGATCCCGTGTGCTGCAACTACTGAAGCCTTCTCGCCTACAGCCTGTGCTCCGCAACAAGAGAAACCACCCCAATGAGAAGCCCACACACCACAATGAAGAGTAGCCCCCTTTTGCCACAGCTAGAGAAAGCCTGCGACCAGCAATGAAGACCCAACACAGCCAAAAAATAAATTAAAAAAGAAGGAAAATAAATAATATTATTATATACTCTTATTTCATTATTGGTAGTTAGTGCTAAGTAAAAAGTCATAAGGGGGAAAGAGTGTCTTTAATTAGGGTAATGAGGCAAGACCTCTTCAAGAAAGGTCATTTAAACTTGGCCGGAATGAATGAGAGGGATCAAACTAGAGCATTCTAAGCTAAGGGAACGACTAAGCAAAGCTCCTAGAGTTTGGAGCATTTATTTCTCTATTTCGCTCTCTGAGAATTCTTTCAGGCTGCCAGAATTTCTCCACTGAGGTTCTCAAGTCCCTTTCTTACTCTCTCCTGTATCTACCCACTTTGGTAATGTCTCCCCAAGGCTTGGTCATGTGACTTGCTTTGGTCAATGGGACATTAGCAAACATGGGGCATGTAAAGGCTTGAAAAATCATTTGTGCATTTCCACTTTTACTCTTGGTCCTCTGTGTTCACTATGACAACATGCCCATGTCAGCTTGCTGGAGGATGAGAGATACATGGAGCTTGTCTGGCTCAGTATGACCAAGGTTCAGATATGTGAGAGGGTCCAACAAAGATCATCAGAACCATCTAGATGACTTGTGCCAGACCGCAGACACACAGGTGAGCTCTGCTGAGCCTAGGTCTTATCAGCAAAACCACCCAGCCACCTGTAAACTCCTGGCAAATAATAAATTATTGTTATTTCAAGCCACTAGGTTCTAAGAAGTTTAGGTAGCAATAGCTAATATAATTGGTTTTGTCTATATCTATTGATAGATATAGATAGATAGATAGATAGATAGATAGATAGATAGATAGATAGATGATAGACTATGAGATTAAGAATTTGTGGGGAGGAGAATATTTTTCTGCTAAGATGACAGTTATACAGAAGGCTTCAAATGTTTAGAATCTAGTGAAATAATATCTTCTTAATTTATAATTAAGAATTCAATGACTTAAATATATGTTCTCAGGGCAAGACAAAAATGGGACTTAAACTATGCAAACAAAGATTTGTCTTTCAGCCCCAGTTAGCTTTAGAAAATGTACCTGATGGTATTGTTTTCTGGATATTGAAATTAGACATATGTACCTTTACCAGTTTCTCCATTTTATAAGAGGGAGAGAAATCTTATTTTGTAAGAGGGAGAGAAAGCTTTAAAAAATAATTTACTCTAAAAAAAAATAATAATAATAATTTACTCTAGTTTCATCCAACTTGCAAAATTTGTGCTGTCTCTAGCAATATTTGGTTTTCTTCTCTTCTCCAGTAATCTCTCTTCATGCTTTGTTACTCTCGAGAAAGACTGTGCTTTCTTTGTTTACATACACAAACTGTGTCTAACTTACCCAAATTCCTTGGAAAACGAAGCAAGCAGGGATTTTTAAAGTCGAAAACATATACTAAATTACTCTTGGATCTCTTCTTTCTGTTTAATTTAATTACCCTGAGTAATTGGGCAGAAAAAAAACTGCAACTAAAAAATAACATGTAATAAATTTATAGATATATGTCATTAACCATGATTCATTGATCTTTAAGGACTTGTAGTAGCTTTGGGCCTGGAAGATAGCATTTAACCAAGAAATGTTTTTTGGCCAACTGACTTAAAATGAATGTACCCAGAGACCAATTTAAATATGTGGACATTGTCAACATTAATATTTAGATTAGTATTCCCAAAATAACACTCAGATTGTTCCTATAAACCTATGTGGTTTCAATCACATTTTATCACTAAGAAATTTATAGCAGTTCCAAACGATATGTTAAAATAATTTTCACCCCCAAAGTTCAAGGAGGTAGAATTTTTCTCATCAGATACATCTATTGATTAAACCCACATCATTCTTGTCATACAAAAGAGAAATGCTTTTGAAGACTGACTACTGTGAACTTGGCTCTTTTCTTTGATGTGGATTATTTTTACACAGCTAATTGCCTTAAAAGCTGATGATCGTGTTAGCAGTGGTAAATTGCTAAGCACAGGTGCTGTGTCTGTATTTTTGAAAATCATGATTTTGAAATGCTTTTGGAAAACAAAAGCAACTTAACAAGCAAAGACCCTCTCTCTGTTCTAGATTAACTTCAAATGAGTGTTTATCATATGAAGACTATAACTGAATGAAAATTGCTCAAAAAGCCCACTTTGGTAAAGATCTTACATTTTTAAAATGTGTCTTGTACACACACAAATCAGTGCATGAAGAGAATCTTTTAAGGATGTATGAAGCCTTCTAATATTATTGATACTTAGTAATAAAAAGTGACCAATTACCAATACATGAAACAACATGAGTAAATTTTACAGACATTGTAACAACGGGAAAAAATGGACCCCGAAGAATACGTACTGTATGAATCCACTTATATGAAGTCTAGAGAAATCAAAACTAATTTTTGGTAAGTGAATTCAGAAAGTGGTTGCTTCTGGGGAAGAATTTGCCTAGAAAAGGGCACAGGGAACTTTCTGGGGGTGATGACAATGTTCTATATCTTACTTTGGGTGGTGGTTACATGGCTACACAGCCCTAGTCAATTGTCAAAACTTGTCAAACTAAACACTTAAGAACATGTTTCATTCTATGTAAATTATAACTTAATAAAATAAAAATCGGGCATTCAAGAATAATTTTAGCTTTGCTATTTTTATTATAAAGAACAGAGTTTGATTTTATAACCAGGAAGAATGGTGTCAACTAGGGATCAGATATTATCTGAATACACATAGCACTAAGTAGATGGTGGTTGACTAATTATGTGTGATCCACTGGAACACTGCTCAAATATTGTGATGTGTAATGAAATAGGAAAATTCACAAAAAAAATAATTGCAAAACTTTATAGAAAATCAAATAAATATGTAGAGTGTGGGTGTGCAACTCTAGCAGAGCAGACTGGCCTATTCTATATGTAACACCTTATAATGATTGTAGCCATCAAATGGATATATGTGTATATATAGATCATTCATTTCTGTATTTCTGTAGAGATTTAATCTTCCAACCTTGCTCTTAGCGTAAGTGCCTGGCCAAGTCCCTGGGCCCATAACTTTCTGCTTCACTCTGTAAAACTCCTCTTTTATCTGTTTTGTATATTAAGATTCTGTATAAAATGTCATTTGGAAAAGAGGTTTGTGGCTCACATAAGATTGAATTTCACTGTAGAAACTAGTATTTTAATTCTTCTGAGTCAGGACAAGAGAATGTGTTTTAATTTTTTTTAACATATTTTTTGGAGTATAATTGCTTTACAATTTTGTGTTAGTTTCTGCTGTATAACAAAATGAATCAGCTATACGTATACATATATCCCCATATCCCTTCCCTCTTGCATCTCCCTCTCACCCTTCTTATCCCATCCGTCTAGGTGGTCACAAAGGACCGAGTTGATCTCTCTGTGCTATGCAGCTACTTCCCACTAGCTAGCTATTTTACATTTGATAGCGTATATATGTCAATGCCACTCTCTCACTTCGTTAATTTTTTTTTTCTGGTAATATGTAGTAAGTAGCAGTTGTAATGGGTTTGCTAACCCTCTATACTCTCTTGATCAGCCTATTTTGTGACCAGTGGCATCCCTTTTCAGGATAGGAATCACAACTCAAATTCTTAAGAAGTGGCTATATTTATTCTTAGAGATATTGACTATAAATGATGTTGCTGTCACGGTTATTACATGGCCAAATATTTTCTCATAAGGTGGATAATCAACAGTGTTAGAATATGATAGGTTTTTGCATACTTTTTAGATACCTTTTTTGGAAAAGTGATTTTTAGTTACCAGTATCTGAATCTTTGTACTAACATCAGATTTAGAGGGATTTTTACAAAACACTTTTGATTTAGCATCAGTTTATTTTCAGATTGTTCAATAAAGCCTGACTTACTACATGAACAAAGCTAGAGCATCTCTGGTTGAAGTATAACTGGGGAAACTGGGGTTTTACTTATTTGGTTTCCCCATAATTTTCTGCAGCAGCCCTCAAAGAACCACAGCATAACCCTAGGGACCACATAAAGATATTGATTTGGAGCAGTGATTCTGAATGAGGGGTACTTTTATGTCACAGGGGACATCTGACAATGTCTGGAGACATTTCTGGTTGTCACATTTGTGCAGAGGGGCTACTGGCATCTAGCTGGTACTGGCCAGGGATTCTGCGCACCATCCCACAGTGCACAGGACAGCCTCCACATGAAGAATTACTTGGCCCCAAATGTCGATAGTGCCAAGACTGAGACACCCTGAAGTGAAGCAAGATTGAGATGCAAACACTTCAGTGTAATTTGTACCAACTTTGTTGCTGAGTTAATAAAAATCCACTTACATATTTTGCTATGCTATGAAGTGAAAAATATAGAGCTTGACTCTGATACTTACATTTCTGAGCAGCTATTTATAGCACTCCTCTTCCGTCTTTAAGTACTTACCTAGAACTAATTAGGAAGAACACTTTAAGGGTCTCCTTATTGCCTTTAATTGGGTCTTGACATGATTGGTCTTCATTTTTCTCACCCAGCCAGAGGTCAGAAGTACAAACCTCATCACATAGTTCTAAAGCAAAAGGAAAACTTTCAACTGTATTCTGAAAATACTGGAGCAATTATGATTCAAATTCATAATAATGCTTCCATTAGACCTGTGTTACAGCTTTAAGTAAGTCATAGTTCTTCATATGAGTATTTTTCCTAGAGATGGAAAGCAATTTCTCTCTGCCTATAAGACTGGTAACATATGTCCATTGTTTGAGATGACAGATTTAAGTAAACATTTCCATCAGGTTTCATTGTTATGAAAAAACAATCCACCCACTGCACAGGAAATTAAGCAATAATGAATGAAAAGTAAGGGAACAGGTTATTAACACTTCAAGTACAAAAAGCAATCAAGGCTTCTTGCCAGTATCATGTATTACTTTTAAAAGAAAGATTTTTGGAAAACTCATTATGTTGGAATTTGACTAATTAGAAAACTAATTTGCAGCAACACTTTTCAGTTCGAAGATACAATGTATAGGCAAGGCTGCACATTTAGAGTGCCCTGGATTTTTAAAAATATGAACCTTTTCAGGTTTTCTTAAGTGTGATCTCCTCACTTGCAAGATCACTCTGTCAGTTGTTGCTGCATAAAATAGTTATTTATTGCTGCATAAAAGCTACTCTAAAGTTTAGTAGCTTAAAACAACAGTTATGTACTTAGCCCTTGGTTCAGTGGGTTAGCAATTTAGGCTGGGCTGAATTGAATAGTTATGGTTATTCTAGTCTTGGCTGGGCACACTTATGCATATACAGTCAGCAGTAGATCAAGGAAGTGACGCTGCTTCTTGCAGTTGGTTGGTTGTTGGCTGGTACAGAATTAGGACAACTGGGTCATCAGACACCAAGCTAGCCCTCGTTTGTTCACATAGAGAGGCAAGGGTTTGGAGAGAGAGGGAGAGAGAGAGAGACAGAGAGAGAGCGCGGAAGCATGCAAGGCCTCTTGCAGTCTAAATTGGTACAAAAGTGTTTTGTCACATTCTATAGGCTAATGAAAGTTAAAAAGGCCAGCCCAGGTTGGAGAAACAGGTTCTAGCACCTAAGTTTTGCCTTGGGCTTTATTTTCTATGAAACTCAGACTATGAGATTGTCTATCACTCTACAGTTTTGTTTTGTTTTTTTTCTTTAGCCAATGTCCTTGAATATGCTTAAATTTTTTTTTTTGGTATAAGTACTATTAAGCTAGGATTAATAAAAATAAAACAACACAACATTGTAAATCAACTATATTCCAATAAAAAATTTTTATAAATTACATATAGTCCCATTACCTCCACAATAAAACAGTCCATTATTTTCCAATTTTCTTTTCTAATGCTTTTGCACATACATACAACACTTTGCAGTAATTCCTCCTTGACTACTTATCATAATATATTCTGCATTTTCTTCTTTTTTAACCTAACCCCATCATGATAGTCATTACCATTACTGAATTATCTTCAAAAATTTTGCTAATGGCACAATACTCCAAATTTTGAGGGATCTGACAGATTATTTTCATTTTCCTTGACAGATGCTTAGTCTTTTTTGTTCTCTTATTGCCTCTTTATGGTTTTACCATTAATGATACTCACAAAAATTTATATGTAAAGATTTTCTAACCTCTGCTTTTCTAATATGTAGCATGATTGAATAAAAGATCACAAGAACTTGATATGATTTGAACAATCACTTAGTATAAAATGTGCTGCAAAATATAGTCACTAACAATAATCAGATTGTTAATTTTATAATTTTGTGTGATTTATATAAAAGAGATGAATTGTTTGATTTGTTCACTCGAAAAATATTTGTCATATGCGGGCATCATTGTAGTCTTCTTAAATACAAATACGAATAAAATATGGTATTGACCTCAAGGAGTTTTCAGACACTGAAGTTCTGTTTCTTGCTACTCTAGTTACTTGACTAGTTATGTAAATTTATAGTCATTATTATTTAATATAATTATTATTAAATTAAAATCAAAGTTATATTTTAAGGTTATAAAATGTTGTGGTGTTTGAGCAGGAATAGAAAAAAAATAACTAATGGAACAGAATTCAGAAAGAGACTCATGATAAATGAGAAAATATTATTCTTTAGAGGTGACATTTCAATTCAATGGGGGAAAGTTAGACTATTAAATAAATTATTGTTGGACCAATAATCCATTCACTTTGGGCAATAAAATAAAATGATTACCTACACATACCATAAAATATAAAATCCAGGTGGAATAAATTTCTAGAAGTACAAGGAAATATAGCAGAGGTTAGGAAGTTTTCCTATGCAAAACTTAAAATTCATAAAGGTAAAGATAGCCAGATTTGGTTTTGTAAAAATGTTTTTAATCTTCTGTAAATTTAAACTTATAAGATGAATGACAGATTTGAAGAAAATATATAACATACAGAAAAGTTAAAAACAGATACTATTTCTGTAATATTCAGGTTTCAGTTGCAGGCAGCAAATCCATACAAGATGTTTTAGGTTGAAAACAATCTAATATGGGGAACAGGATATAAACAAAATCAACACAGGAGCTAGAAGAGTAGAAGTTATTTCCAGGGGACATCAGCATCATGGTGGAGTGAGATGCTCCCTTTATCCCTCCTCCTCAATCTACAACCAGTAAAACATTCACGATTCAGAAACATGACTCTGCCTTACATACCAGCATGCTGAAAATCCTGCAAATCTGTGCATCTAAATGTGGGAGGACTGGAACACATAGAGGAGATGGAAGCAGGGGAACAGTGGAAGCAGTGTTTCCAGTCCTGGATGCCCCAGCTGCAGCAGCTGAGACTGCAGCCCCAGAGAACTTGGTAGCAGCAGGGGAGGTGGTACAAATGACTTCAGTCTCCTTGCTACAACAATGCACATGGCCACAAGTAACTGGGCAGCACTGGCAGTGGACCTGAGACCCCATCCCTCCAGTCACAGAGGCACCCATTACTCAGACCCCTTGAGCCCCACCCACAGCAGCAGAGTCCATGTACCTGACAACACCAGACACGGCAGAGGTGCCCACATGTCCCTGGTTGCTCCAGCCTCCTCCACCTCCCATCACAGTGGTGGAGGCTGTGACTCAGGAGATCCTGGACCTGGCAGAAAAGTCCACCATCCTGATACCCCAGGCAGCAACACTAGTGGTACTGGAGAGTCAGCTGCAAGGCACCAATAACCCCGGAGGCACAAGCACTGGTAATGAGGGCACTGACAGAGGTGGTGGAGGGTGGAAAATGTGGACTCTCAAATATAACCAGAGGTCTCTCAGGTAAGAAAAACTAAAAACTTGTGCTGTTGTGCCACCTACTGAAAAACAAAAGGAAGTCCTCTAATTTCTAACCTGTTAAATCTTTAGAAACAAGTAAAAAAAAAAAAATTAAAAAGCTTTACCTAAAGAAGAAAGATGCTTGCTACTTCAAATGCACCAGCAGAAGAAGAACTCATCAAGCACCATGAAGAATCACAGTAATACTGTATCACAAAAGAAAATGACAATTCTCCAGAGGCCAAACTTAAAAGCATGGAATATTGCAATATGATAGAGAATTCAAAATAGGTGTCATGGAGTAATTCAATGAGAGAAATTTATAGTTATACAGGCCTACCTCAAGAAAAAGAAAAATCTCAAATAAACAATCTAATGTTTTACCTGAAAGAACTAGAAAAGGAAGGACAAAGCTCAAAGAGTGTAGAAGGAAGGAAACAATAAAAATCATAGTGAAAATAAATGAAATAGAAAAGATCAATCAAACTAAGAGTTGGTTCCTTGAAAAGATAAAGGAAATTGACAAGCCTTTAGCTAGACTCACTAAGACAAAAGGGAAGGCTCTCACGGATGAAATCAGAAATGAAAGAGGAGAAATAACAATGGATAACACAGAATATAAAGGATTATAAAATAATACTCTGGACAGCTAAACACGAACAAATAGAAAAAAACTAGAAGAAATGGACAAATTCTTAGTATCATACAACATCCCAAGACAGAAAGATGAAGAAATAGAAAATCTTAGTAGACTGATCACTAATAAAGAGATTGAAAGAGTAATCAAAAATCTCCCCAAATACAAAAGTCCAGGACCAGATGGCTTCACTGGTGAATTCTACCAAACATTCAAAGGAGATTTAATAACTATCCTCCTCAAACTCTTCCAAAATTTGAAGAGGAGGGAATATTTCCTAATTCATTTTATGAGGCCAACATTACCTTGACATCCAAACCAGACAAAGACAACACAGAAAAGGAAAAGTATAGGCTAATGGACATAGATGCAAAAATCTCCCAAAAAAACATTAGCAAACGGAATACAACACTACATTAAAAGGATCATACACCACAATCAAGTGGGATTTATTCCAGGGATGCAAGGATAGTTCAACAACCACAAATCAATCAACATTATGCACTACATTAACAAAATGAAGAATAAAAATGATATGATCATCTCAGAAATAACATTTGACAAGATTCAACAACAATTTAAAAAAAGAAATTGTTGATAAAATGGGTATAAAAATAACATGCTTCAACATAATGCATCATTCTCAATGATAAAAAACTGAAAGCTTTCCCTCCAAAATCAGGAACAAGACAAGGATGCCCACTCTTATTCAACATAGTACTGGAAGTTTTAGTCAGAGCAATTAGGCAAGAAAAAGAAATAAAAGGCATCCAAATTAGAAAGAAAAAAGTAAAACTTTTACTATTTGGATAACATGGTATAGAAAACTTTAAAGACTCCACAAAAAAACTATTAGAAATAATAAACAAATATGATAAAGATACATAATACAAAATCAGCGTACAAAAATCTGTTCCATTTATGTATGCTAACAGTGAGCTAGCAGAAAGAGAAATTAAGAAAATAATCCCATTTACAATTGCAAAGAAAGAAAAAATACCTAGGAATAAATTTATCCAAGAGGATGAAAGACCTATATACTGAAAACTATAATACATTGTTGAAAGAAATTGAAGATGACATAAATAAATGGAATGATATTCTATGATCATTGATTGGAAGACATAACATTGCTAAATGTTCATATTACCTAAAACAATCTACAGATTCAATACAATCCATACTAAAATCCCAAGGACATTTTTTCACAGAAATAGAACAAAATCTCTAAAACTTATATGGAACTACAGAAGAGCTCAAATTGCCAAAGCAATCCTGAGAAAAAAAGGAACAAAGCTGGAGGTATCACGCTTCCTGATTTCAAACTATATTACAAAGCTAGAGTAATCAAAACAATATAAAATTGGCAGAAAAATAGATTCATAAATCAGTGGAACATAATTGAGAGCCCAGAAATAAACCTACACATATATGGCATAAATTTACAACAAAGGTGCAAAAAACATACAATGGAAAAAGAATAGTATTTTCAAATAAATGGTGTTGGGAAAACCGAACAGTCACATGCAAAAAATGAAACAAGACCACTATCTCAAACCACACACAAAAATCAACTCAAAATAGATTAAAGACTTGAACCATAAAACTCTTAGAAGAAAATATGGGGAATGAGTTCTTTGACATCAGTCTTAGCAATATCTTTCTAGATGTGTCTCCTCAGTCAAGGGAAACAAAAGAAACAATAAACAAATGGAGCTGCATCAAACTAAAATGCTTCTGCACTGTAAAGGAAACCATCAGCAAAATGAATTTCTCAAGTAATTTAGAATAGAACTACCATATGATCCAGCAATCCCACTTCTGGGTATTTATCCAAAAAATATGAAAATACTAATTTGAAAAGATACATGCACCCCTACATTCACTGCAGCATTATTTACAACAGCCAAGATATGGAAACAACCTAAGTGCCTGTCAACGAATGAACAGATATTCATTCCATATATAATGTGTGTGTGTATATATATATATATATACACACACACACACACAATGGAATATCATTCAGCCATAAAAAAGATGAACTCTTGTCATTTGCGACAACATGGATGGACTTTGAGGGTGCTACGCTAGGTAAAATAAGTCAGATGGAGAAAGACAAATACTATATGATTTCACTTACATGTGGAATATAAAAAGCAAACAAACAGCTAACCCAAATAAATGAACAAATCAAGCCAAACAAAACCAAACATGTAGATACAGAGAAAAGAGTAGTGGTTACCAGAGGAGAAAGGTTGGAGGGAGGGGAAATGGGTAAAAGGGGATCAACTGTATGGTGATGGGTGGAAACTAAATTTTTGGTGGTGAGCACACTGTGGTATATACAGAAGTAGAAATATAATGTGGACATGAAATGCAATGTTATAAAGCAATGTTACTTCAATAAAACATAAATTTAAAAAAAGAAATAAATTATGTCCAGCCTCAAAACTACTCTGCCCCAGGTATGATCTGGGAAGCTACCTCTGTGGCTGCTTCAGGAAGCTAACAAACCCTGACTCTGTTGTTACTACTGCTGATAGAAATCCATGTTCCATTTGTCTAAATGAGGAGAATTGCCTTCATTAATAAAGTTAGCAGATGAACCAAGAAGATGCATACAGATTAGAAAGTTGAACTACAGCCATTGATACCAAAGCCATACCACCTCCACAAGTGACATCTGTGAAATAAGTGTCCTGGGCCCTGCCTCTTCCATCTCTTCTGAGCAACATACTCTGCAAGTGCATCTGATTGGTGGCTCCTAAATGATGTTCAGTACCCAAGTTTCAGAAATATCTGGGAAATCTGGTGTTTACCTGCCCACTTTTGCATGCAAGAAGTGGGTTGGGATGAAAGTTAAGTGAGTCAACTGACCACAACACCTAATATGCAAAGGGTTCCTATGAATCAATAAGAAAAGGATGACGAATTGATAACCAAAAATAATTCACAGAAAACGAAATTTTAAAAACTTATATACTATAAAAGAATGTTCCTCCTCATTAGCAATCAGGGAAGAACTTTACAAGTTAAAAAAATCAGATTGACTGAAATAATAAATAGTATCTAATACTGGCAGGAAGAAGGAACTCTCATTGACCTATTAACCTGTGGTGAGGGAGAAATTTTATTCAGGTTTCCCCTGCCCTTTTTGGAGGGCAACTTGTTATTATCAATCAATATTTAAAATCCTTTGACCCAACAGTACTTCATCCAGTAATCTGTCCTTCAGCAATACCTAAACTTGCACAAAGAGACATGTATAAAGTGTTTATTGTATCATGGTTTGATGTCAGATAATTAGAAATAATTTAAATGTTCATTAGAAAGGCAATATTTAAATTGTACAATCATGTTATAGGATTTTATACAGATTTTTTGAGAACTATATTTATGAAGATGGACATGGAAAATGTCCATGAATTTAGTAAATGTAAAAGCAAGTTGCAGAACTATAGAGAATGATC
Source organism: Globicephala melas (assembly GCF_963455315.2). Classification (NCBI taxonomy): domain Eukaryota; kingdom Metazoa; phylum Chordata; class Mammalia; order Artiodactyla; family Delphinidae; genus Globicephala; species Globicephala melas. The sequence goes on along the minus strand of NC_083328.1, from coordinate 50,200,593 downwards.
CTTTTTTCGAAAAATAAAACATTCATGTAACATATCTATCCCCATTTCTCTACAAAACATCTCAGTAATATCTACATTGGTTATTTGGTGTGTGTGTGGTGAATGTGTGTGAAAGATTCTAGAAGAATATACATAACATTTTTACCAATGATTACTTTGGGATAATGAGGTTGGAGAGGAGACTGATTTTTACCCTGCATGTATTTATATTGTTTGAATATTTTGCAAGTTGCAATGCTCTTGTAAGTGAAAAAAATGCATGATGTACCAAGGAAAATGCTGTCAACAGTTATTCAAACTGTTAGATTTTGCCCTAAAACCCTCATTCTAAATGCTGTCAACGATAATTTCCAGGATTATCATCATAGAATATCATTGAGGACTAAAATCTTGCCTATGAAATCTTTTGAGATTTGTCTGTCTGATAATCATCAAAACTTCCAAGTTAAACTAATTAACCTTGATACCATTCCTAGGGCCCGCCCACTCTGCACATCTTTGCCTGTTACAACATTCTGTCTCCAGCTGGCAGTAGATGTTATATGCTACTGAATGATGCTACTGCTAAATTCCAGTCTAACAAGCATCGCTCAGAATTTACCAAAAAGAGCTAAAATACAAATCCCAGGGTACTGTGCAATTATTTTGGCTACTCCTTGGCCTAGGAGAAACTGCTAGACATTTAAAATTAATAATAAAAATAGCTAATGAGGCAGTACTTATTTTTGCTTTATATAAATTGCCTGATTTCCCTGCAGCTCACTCTACTTGATTTTTGGCCCTGAGTATTTAATGAGAATGAAAATCTTATGATGCAACTGTGGGGCCATTTGCTCCTTTAAATTACCAAACCCAGACATTCCTGGAAATGGCATTGTCTATTATCATTACAGGAAAACATCCTGTTCTCACCAAAGCTCATGGGGGCATACCCAAACTGAGAATGCATTTTCAAAGAGCAACAGCCAGCTTTGCTTGGCACAAATCTTTACTCTGAAGCTGATTAGAAGAGTTGTCCAAACCATTTAGAGTTTGAGATATACTGGATAATTTCCAACTCACGTGTATAAGCCCAGGGTAAGAACACTCAATAAATTAACCTCTAAACTAGGTGGAAATACAAAATTATGCTGAATAGAAACAGATAATTATCATAACAAATAAAAGAGAATTTAAAAATGACAACATACTATCTTCCCAAGTAGGATTTTATTCTGTCACCTGGAATTCTTCAATATAAATGAACATATTCTCTAGAATAAGTTTTAACTGAAATATGTATTTTTCCTCCTTTGCCACTGATAATTGTCTCAGCCTAAGAAAACTTGATCCATCTGGATTTCTTAATTCTCCTCCCCTCATTTTTATTATTTTATCATTTGGAGGGAAATCTCAATGTAAAACAAGTCTTTGCTCTCAAAGTCTCAAGTTTTGTCTCTTTGGATCCTAATTTTGAAGCAAGTTTCCCATGTAACCCTTGCAAATTGAGGTCTCCAAATAAAGTCAATTTTGAATTACATAGATATGGAAAGAAGCAGTTACCTGGGTGTCCTCAGTGTCACGGAGACCATTCTGGAGAATTGCTTCAGACAAAGGGGCTTGGCAAGGGAGAATGCCAAGATTACTGCAGCATCAGTTTCTATTAACAGTAATAACCCCACAACCGTATGTATCTCATTCCAGACCCACTGGCTTCCTTCCTGGTGCAAGAATAAAATACTGACTTTCTGGTTACTTTTCTCTTTTCCCATTTATGAATCCCCACCCTTCATTTAGAGCCAGTTTAAATTCAACCAATACTTTTATGATTCCTTAATCTTTTCTGGTCCAGAAATCTCTTTTTGCCTTGTCAATTCATACCCATAAACTTCAAGAAATTTTTAGTGCAATTATGCTTGTATCATTGATAATTTTATAACAATAGTGTCTGCTCTCCAGAAGTAGATTGAGAATTCTTTCAGGTTAAAGTCTCAACTTAAATACATTTTTATCCATTTAAAAAAAATAAAGTATAATTCTCCCTTTTTTGTGTACAGTTCTGCGAGTTTTGACAGATGTACGTAGTCATGTAGCCACCTTCAATGTCAATAAGGAGGGCACGTCATTTACTTCAAAAAATTCTCCTACATCCCTTTCTGGTCAGTCTCTACACAAATCCCCAGCTCCTGGCAACCACGGATCTATTTTCTGTCCATAGTTTTGTCTTTGCAAAAGTGTTATATAAATGGAGTCATACAGTAGCCTTCTGAGTCTGGCTTCTTTCACTTAGTGTATTTGAGATTCATCTATGTTGCTGCATGTTTCAGCAGTTCATTCCTTTTTATTGCTGTGTAGTATTCCATTTTATGGATATACAGCAGTTTGTTTACCAACACTCCAGCTGAAGGATATTTGAGTTGTTTCCAGTCTGGGGCGACTATAAGTTTGATATATTATCATTATCTTAGTAATTGTCCATCCACTGAGCCCCATCCTGCTCCCTGGCTATAAATTCTCACTGTTCCTGTTGTACAGGTTTTGGAATACAGGTGAATACAGGTTTTCATTTCATTTGGGTAAATACCTAGTAGTGGGATTGTTGGGTCCTATAGTACAGGTATGTTTAACTTCTACTATATTTTCTCTTATACCCTACATTTTTTTGGCTGTACCGTGTGGCATGTGGGATGTTAATTCCCTGACCAGGAATTGAACCTGCACCCCCTGCAGTGGAAGCGCAGAGTCTTAACCACTGGACCACCAGGGAAGTTCCATATACCCCACATCCTTGTATGATGCCTTATGTAACTGAGAAATTAGTTGGGCTCCCTTCCTTTAGTGGTCTGGGTAAAATTGGTTCACAGTTTCAATAAGTTCAAAGTTCTCTCCTAATGTAATTTTATTTGGGGGAATTTCACTTTGATGGGTACCACTGCATCTGATTTCTGGGTCCTTTAAAAGATGTCCTCCCACCACTAATAACCTCGATTGGAAATTTGTAACACCTTGCAATTAATTATATAGGATCTGGTCACATAAAAGCATGAGTAAGTATTATAGATTTTACTGAAAGTTCATAGGGACCATAAGTTGTGAGGGTTAACATGTTACATTTTACATCCCACAGAAAACAACTAAAAATTACATCTTAAACATCTCAGTCCTTTTATGGAATCCCAACTTGGACACTCACCATTCTGATTTCTTTCTACTCTTGCCCTTTTAGGAGCTAGTCTTGTTAACCTCTCTCTAAGCCTAAAGCAATTTTTCTCCTATACACAGGTCAACTCATCTCTCCTCGGTTGCTCTTCCCAATTGTGCATATATACACTTAGGAAAGCAGAAGAAATGCTTTCATTTTAAGATTATTTTCCGTACTTAGAATATGTAGTTTCTTCTTAAAGATGCTATTTTTAACTTAAGTTCTAATTCTTTGAAAGCTGACTACTTATATACAGTTCAAGTTGATAATTCTTAGCTTATCAGTTAGCTAGTACTGTGTAAAAAAACACCTCCAAATTTAGTGGCTTAAAGACCAACAATTTTTTTTTATTATTATTACTCTGAGATCTCAGGTGAGCTAGAAAGTTCTGGTTGCATCTGGTTTCACTCCTGTCTCTACAGTCAACAGTTGGTTGGGTTGACACTTCTGCTGACCTAAGCCAGGCTGCCTCACCTACTTGGCTGCAGGATATTTTAACATGGCCTTGGCTAAGACTAGCGAGTTCTCATCCATGTTGTCTTCCAATGTCCCACCAAATAGCCTGGCTTGTTCTCATGGAAGTAGTAGGGTCCAAGAGAAAGTGTGGAAGCATCCATGGCTCCCTCAGAACATGCACACCATCACTTCCATTCTGTTGGCCAAGTAAATCACAAGGCCAGCTCAGATTCCAGGGTGAAGAAAGAGACTCCATCTGTCAATGGGGGTTGCTACAAAGACACATTACATAGAGGATTCATGTAGGAAAGATGAAGAACTAGGGACATTTGCACAATCAATCTAGCATGCTTACAATCAATATTCTATTGATTAAAATATCAATTTTTCCTATAATTCTTTTTGTAAATTAAATTTTATTTATATTTTTATACAGCAGGTTCTTATTAGTTATCTATTTCATACATATTAGTGTATATATGTCATTCCCAATCTCCAAATTCATCCCACCACCACCACCACACCCTGCTTTCCCCCCTTGGTGTCCATAGGTTTGTTCTCTACACCTGTGTCTCTATTTCTGCTTTGCAAACCGATTTATCTATACCATTTTTCTACATTTCACATATATGCGTTAATATATGGTATTTGTTTTTCTCTTTCTGACTTACTTCACTCTGTAGTACAGTCTCTAAGTCCACCACGTCTCTGCAAATGACCCAATTTCATTCCTTTTTCTGGTTGAGTGATATTCCATTGTATATATGTACCACATCTTCTTAATCTGTTCATCTGTTGATAGGCATTTAGGTTGCTTCCATGACCTGGCTGTTGTAAATAGTGTTGCAATGAACATTGGGGTGCATGTGTCTTTTTGAATTATGGTATTCTCTGGGTATATGCCCAGTAGTGGGATTGCTGGGTCATATGGTAATTCTATATTTAGTTTTTTAAGAAACCTCCATACTGTTCTCCATAGTGGCTGTATCAAATTACATTCCCACCAACAGTGCAAGATGGTTCCCTTTTCTCCACACCCTCTCCAGCATTTGTTGTTTGTAGATTTTCTGATGATGCCCATTCTAACTGGTGTGAGGTGATATCTCATTGTAGTTTTGATTTGCATTTCTCTAATGATTAGTGATGTTGAGCAGTTTTTCATGTGCCTCTTGGCCATCTGTATGTCTTCTTTGGAGAAATGTCTATTTAGGTCTTCTGCCCATTATTTGATTAGGTTGTTTTTTATTTTAATATTGAGCTGCATGAGTTGTTTACATATTTTGGAGATTAATCCTTTGTCCTTTGATTCATTTGCAAATATTTTCTCCCATTCTGAGGGTTGTATTTTCATCTTGCTTATAGTTTCCTTTGCTGTGCAAAAGCTTTTAAGTTTAATTAGGTCCGGTTTTTAATTTTTGTTTTTATTTCCATTACTCTAGGAGGTGGGTCAAAAAAGATCTTGCTGTGATTTATGTCAAAGAGTGTTCTGCCTATGTTTCCTGTAAGAGTTTTATAGTATCTGGTCTTACATTTAGGTCTGTAATCCATTTTGAGTTTACTTTTGTGTATGGTGTTAGGAAATGTTCTAATTTCATTCTTTTACATGTAGCTGTCCAGTTTTCCCAGCAACACTTACTGAAAAAAGTGTCTTTTCTCCATCATATATCCTTGCCTCTTTTGTCATATATTAGTTGACCATAAGTACATGGATTTATCTTTGGGCTTTCTATGCTGTTCCATTGATCCATATTTCTGTTTTTGTGCCAGTACCATATTGTCTTGATTACTGTAGCTTTGTAGTATAGTCTGAAGTAAGGGAGTCTGATTCCTCCAATTCTGTTTTTTTTCCCCAAGATTGTTTTGGCTATTCAGGGTCTTTGGCATCTCCATACAAATTTTAAGATTTTTTTATTCTAGTTCTGTAAAAAATGCCATTGGTAATTTGATAGGAATTGCACAGAATCTGTAGATTGCTTTGAGTAGTATAGTCATTTTCACAATATTGATTCTTCCAATCCAAGGACATGGTATATCTCTCCATCTGTTTGTGTCATTTTTTATTTCTTTCATCAGTGTCTTTTTTTTTTCCATTTTTTAAAAAAAAATCAGCTTCATTGAGGTATAATTGACAAATAAAATTGTAAGATATTTAAAGTATACATCTTAGTGATTTAAGTTTTGTATTTTTGGATCTTGTTTAAGAAACATTTCCCCATCCTAAGACACAAAGATATTCTCCTGCTTCTTCTTCCATTAGCCTCACTGTTTTATTTTTCCATTTATATCTACCACTCTCTGAAACTTACCTTTGTATTTAGTGTAAGGTAGGAATTTAACTTAATTTTTCTTCATATTGTAAACCAGTTTTATCAACATAATTTCTAAGCAATCTATTCTTTCCTCATGAAGATGGCTTTGCCACATTTGTAGTGCTGCCTTTTTTGTACATCAAGTTCTATGTATCATGGGTCTATTTTCAAGCTTTCTATCTGTTCTATTTGTTTGTTTATTTGAACCTAGGGGCAGGACAGGAATAAAGACACAGATGTAGAGGATGGACTTGAGGACATGGCGAGGGGGAAGGGCAAGCTGGAATGAAGTGAGAGAGTGACATTGACATATATACACTACCATATGTAAAATAGCTAGTGGGAAGCAGCTGCATAGCACAGGGAGATCAGTTCCGTGATTTGTGACCACCTAGAGGGGAGGGATAGGGAGGGTGGGAGGAGACACAAGAGGGAGGGGATATGGGGATATATGTATAGCTGATTCACTATGTTATACAGCAGAAACTAACACAACATTGTAAAACAATTATACTCCAATAAAGATGTTCAAAAAATCATCAGTGTCTTACAGTTTTCTGAGTACAGGCCTTTTACCTCTTTAGGTAGGTTTATTCCTAGGTATTTTATTCTTTTTGTTGCAATGGTGAATGGGATTGTTTCCTTAATTTCTCTTTCTGATTTTTCCTTGTTAGTGTATAGGAATGCAAGAGATTTCTGTGCATTAATTTTGTATCCTGCAACTTTACCAAATTCATTGATTAGCTCTAGTAGTTTTCTGGTAGCATATTTAGTATTATGTATGTATAGTATCAAGTCATCTGCAAACAGTGACAGTTTTACTTCTTTTCCAATTTGTATTCCTTTTACTCTTTTTCTTCTCTGATTGCCGTGGCTAGGACTCCCAAAACTATGTTGAATAATAGTGGTGAGAGTGGACATCCTTGTCTTTTTCCTGATCTTAGAGGAAATGCTTTCAGCTTTTCACCATTGAGAATGATGTTTGCTGTGGATTTGTCATATATGGCTTTTATTATGTTGAGGTAGAGTCCCTCTATGATGACTTTCTGGAGAGTTTTTTACCAGAAATGGGTGTTGAATTTTGTCAAAAGCTTTTTCTGCATCTATTGAGATGATCATATGGGTTTTATGCTTCAATTTGTTAATACAGTGTATCACATTGATTGATTTGCATATATTGAAGAATCCTTGCATCCCTGGGATAAATCCCACTTGATCATGGTGTATGATCCTTTTAATGTGTTGTTGGATTCTGTTTGGTAGTATTTTGTTGAGGATTTTTACATCTATATTCATCAATGATATTGGTCTGTAATTTTCTTTTTTTGCCGTATCTGTGTCTGGTTTTGGTATCAGGGTGATGGTGGCCTCGTAGAATGAGTTTGGGAGTGTTCCTTCATCTGAAAATTTTTGGAAGAGTTTGAGAAAAATGGGTGTTAGCTCTTCTCTAAATATTTGATAGAATTCACCTGTGAAGCCATCTGGTCCTGGATTTCGTTTGTTGGAAGATTTTTCATCACAGTTTCAATTTCATTGCTTGTGATTGGTCTGTTCATATTTTCGATTTCTTCCTGGTTCAGTCTTGGAAGGTTATACCTTTCTAAAAATGTGTCCATTTCTTCCCAGTTGTCCATTTTATTGGCATAGAGTTGCTTGTAGTAGTCTCTTATGATACTTTGTATTTCTGTGGTGTCCATTGTAACATCTCCTTTTCCATGTCTAATTTTATTGATTTGAGTCCTCTCCCTCTTTTTCTTGATGAGTCTGGTTAAAGGTTTATCGATTTTGTTGATCTTCTCAAAAATACACCTTTTAGTTTTATTGATCTTTGCTATTGTTTTCTTTGTTTCCATTTCATTTATTTCTGCTCTGCTCTTTATGATTTTTTTCCTTTGACTAACTTTGGGTTTTGTTTGTTCTTCTTTCTCTAGTTCCTTTAGGTGTAATATTCAATTGTTTATTTTGGATTTTTCTTGTTTCTTGAGGTAGGATTGTATTACTAGAAACTTCCCTCTTAGAGCAGCTTTTGTTGCACCCCATAGGTTTTTGATCATCGTGTTTTCATTGTCATTTGTCTCTAGGTATTTTTTGATTTCCTCTTTGATTTCTTCAGTGATCTCTTGGTTATTTAGTAACATATTGTTTAGCATCCATGTGTTTGTGTATTTTTATGTTTTTTAACCTGTACCTGATTTCTAATATCATAGTGTTCTGGTGGGAAAGGTGCTTGATATGATTTCAATTTTCTTAAATTTACCAAGGCTTGATTTGTGACCCAAGATGTGATCTATCCTGGAGAATGTTCCATGTGCACTTGAGAAGAAAGTGTAATCTGCTTCTTTCAGATGGAATGTCCTATAAATATCAATTAAATCTATCTGGTCTATTGTGTCATTTAACCCTTGTATTTCCTTATTAATTTTCTGTTTGGATGATCTGTCCATTGGTGTAAATGAAGTGTTACAGTCCCCCACTATTATTGTATTACTGTCAATTTCCTCTTTTATAGCTGTTAGCATTTGCCTTATATATTGAGGTGCTCCTATGTTGGGTGCATATATATATTTATAATTGTTATATCTTCTTCTTGGATTGATCCCTTGATCATTATGTAGTGTTCTTCCTTGTCTCTTGTAACATTATTTTAAAGTGTATTTTATCTGACATGTGTATTGCTACTCCAGCTGTCTTTTGATTTCCATTTGCATGAAATATTTTTCTATTCCCTCACTTTCAGTCTGAATGTGTCCTTAGGTCTGAAGTGGATCTCTTGTAGACAGCATATACATGGGTCTTGCTTTTGTATCCATTTAGTGAGCCTGTGTCTTTTGGTTGGAGCGTTTAATCCATTCACTTTAAGGTAATTATTGATATGTATGTTCCTATTACCATTTTCTTAATTGTTTTCGGTTTGTTTTTGTAGGTCCTTTTCTTCTCTTATGTTTCCCACTCAGAGAAGTTCCTTTAGCATTTGTTGTAGAGCTGGTTTGGTGCTGCTGAATTCTTTTAGCTTTTGCTTGTCTGTAAAGCTTTTGAATTCTCCATCAAATCTGAATGAGACCCTTGCTGGGTAGAGTAATCTTGGTTGTAGTTTCTTACCTTTCATCACTTTAAATTTATCATACCACTCCCTTCTGACTTGTAGAGTTTCTGCTGAGAAATCAGCTGTTAACCTTATGGGAGTTCCCTTGTATGTTATTTTTCATTTCTCCCTTGTTGCTTTTAATAATTTTTCTTTGTCTTTAATTTTTGTCAGTTTGAATACTATGTGTCTTGGCGTGTTTCTCCTTCGGCTTATCCTGCTTGGGACTCTCTGCACTTCCTGGACTTGGGCGGATATTTCCTTTCCCATGTTAGGGAAGTTTTCATCTATAATCTCTTCAAATATATTCTCAGGTCCTTTCTCTCTCTCTTCTCCTTCTGGGACCTCTATAATGCAAATGTTGGTGCATTTAACGTTGTCCCAGAAGTTTCTTAGGCTGTCTTCATTTATTTTCATTCTTTTTTTTTTAATGTGTTCTGCAGCAGTGAATTCCACCATTCTGTCTTCCAAGTCACTTATCTGTTCTTCTGCCTCAGCTATTCTGCTATTGATTCCTTCTAGTGTATTTTTCATTTCAGTTATTGTATTGTTCATCTCTGTTTTTTCTTTAATTCTTCTGGGTGTTTGTTCTTTAATTCTTCTAGGTCTTTGTTAAACATTTCTTGCATCTTCTTGATCTTTGCCTCCATTGTTTTTCCGAGGTCCTGGGTCATCTTCACTATCATTATTCTGAATTCTTTTTCTGGAAGGTTGCCTATCTCCACTTCATTTAGTTGTTTTTCTGGGGTTTTATCTTGTTCCTTCATCTCATACATAGCTCTCTGCCTTTTCATCTTGTCTCTTTCTGTGAATTGGTTTTCACTCCACAGGCTGCAGGACTGTAGTTCTTCTTGCTTCTGCTGTCTGCCCTCTTGTGGATGAGGCTATGTAAGAGGCTTGTGCCTTTTCTAGAATTACAAATATGCAAAATTTTAACTTTATTCAGCTCAAGAACTCAAAGGTAATTAAAGTAAACATCACACTTCATTTAAAAAAATGTCATACTTTCCCTAATGAAAAGTTAAAACCACATTATTGGACTCCTTTCAATTTAATAAACTACACATAATGCAAAGCTAAAATAGTACCACTATGGTTTGCTGTCAGCTATTTTAGTCAATACCATTGAATCCATTTAAATAAAGCATATTAAATTGGTTGTATAAAAAATCTTTAAATAGAAAGAAAATATGGAATAAAAGGGAAACTAGTTTACAACTTAGAAATTCCCTAATTTGTTCTTTTTTAGAGGGGGTAATTTCATGAAGTTATACATGTACATATTTTAAAGAGTAAAATATGAGACAGTTTTCCAATGTTTGAAACAGCAATTCCCTACATCCCTGCAGTCACTGTCCTCTTCCAACAGGCAAATATTTGCATCCTTTTACATCTATTCTTTTTGTTTAGACATCCACATTGCTCAAAATTCCATGCTAATATTGCCTTCTCTTAATTTTCAGTCTTGGGTGTTGTCTGTTGTTTTCCTATTAAGGAAAGTGATGGATCGTGCATGATCTCTCCTGCATCTTACTGTTCCCTTATCCCCCAACAAAGACACTTTCCCCCCTCTTCCCATCCTCTTAGGATGTTTATATCCCAATTTGGATTAGTACAATATGCAATTATTATTATAGGAATGCTCTCTGCAGATCCTCCCTGTGATATACTTTAATTACTTTCCATGTCTTGTGAACCTATTGTTTTGTTTGTAATTAATAATCATCTGTTTCATTTGTTTCTTTAATTCTCTCTGTATTTTTTTAGTAATGCAACCTCAAATTCTCCAATTTATTTATCTCTCCTTTTAATTATTCAGATATGTCATTATCCAATAATTTCATCTTTTCAAATAAGTTTTTCCCAAAACCCTGCATCATGCTTTCATCAGGACAGTTGCCTTGTGCCTGGCAAATCAACATCCTTCTGATGATTCTCTTTATCTCTTCGCTAAGTTGGGTTCTCTGTTTTTAACCCTCTATCTTTTTTTTTTTTTTTTGGTTTCTTTATTTCTTTGGTTGTGCACATCCTCCAAAATGTTCCTGACGCAAAATTTTGGACACCTTGACTGTCTGAAAATATTCTAACCTCACATTAAGTGACAGGTTGCTAAGGTATAGAATTTTATTTGAAAATAAATTTCCTTTGAAATTATGAAGGCAATTCTGTGTTGTCTACAGCATCTAGTGTTATCTATAGCTGTCTAGAGTTGGCCATGAGAAGTTCAAGACCATTATCAACTTTTATTCTTTAATTGTGACTATTTTTTTCTCTTGTCGAATCTTCTATTTGTCCCCATGCATTTTACATTTCTCCAGTGTCTTGGCATAGTAATATTCTCATCCACTGTGCTTGGCCCTTGCTGGCTTCTTTCAATCTGGAAATTTATATCCCTTTATTCTGGGGAATTTCTTGAATTATGATTTCCTCCTCTCTTTCTCTGATATCTTTGTCTGAAATTCCAACTTTTTTTTTCTTTTTTGGTCTTTTAGACCTCCTGGACTGGTACTCTACCTTTCCTTTTTTTTTTTTTTTTTCTCTTACTTTCCATCTCTGCCATTTTATTCTTCCTTTTGTGCAGATATTCTCAAATTTATTTTCCATGACTTCCATGGAGTTTTGTGTCTGTTCTCATGTTTCAATTTCTAAGAGCTCTTTTTATTATCTGAAGATTCCTTTCTATAATATTCTGTTCTTTTATTCAAGAATGCAATATCTTCCTTTAGGATTCTGAAGATATTAATGTAGATGCTTTTTAAATTTCTTCTCCTTGCATAATGTTTCCTTCTAAGTAGTTCCCCCCCCCACCCGTTTATTTTGGCCTTAATCTTTCATGCTAAATGTATCCCCACTGTCTAGTGATCCTAGGCTGTCTGCTTATATTTATACCTAGGGTCCTGAAACGCTGATTGGATGCCTTGGAGCCAGTGGGTGGGCTTTGTCAACTCTGGGCTTTACTGTAGAGGCATCTAAGGGAGCTCTCTGGAATCCTTAATGTCAGAGTCTTTAGCTCTTTCTTCTTGGACAGGTCAGTTTTCTCAGAGATAAACTTTTAATTTCCTGGCTGGAAGACAGGTCTTGCTACCCACACTCTGGGAACTAACTGGGAAGAGAGGGCTGGGGGTCTCAGAGTTAAGTATGCAAATATAGTCTCACCCTTAAGCCTGGAAGGGTAACCAGTAATCATGCTTTGCTCAGGACTGAGGTATTTCCTGTAATGCAGGATTCTGTGTGTTAAAATCAGTACGGGACAGTCGACCACTTTAGCCTGGGCAACATTCTTTAAAGGATCCTATTCTGGCCATTCTTTGTAGCGTCCTTCCCCAAGGTCAAGGGGACCTGTCCATCATTTCTAGACTATGCTTCAGAATTCTTGTCCGCATGACCTTAATCCTGCTTCCAGGAACCATGTGGGTCTCTTCTCTCATTCTGTCCTTTTTTTAGGGTGAATAATTTCACCCACAGTGTATGGGCCCCCTGAAACCAAGGGATGGCCAAGGAGTTTAACAGAGCTTCAACAGAAGACTGAGTCTCCACACAAGCTCACGTCAGGGCTCTGCCAGTAAGGCAGGGAAATAGAGTGAGAAGAGAGGCAAGGGTAGGCCAGGAGCCATGGTCCCCCTGGGTACTCTTGCTTTGGGCTCTGCAAATGCCAGGTGCGAGCCTGAACCTTGCTCTTTTCACTGTGATATCCACTCTACTCTCAGCTGTGCCTAGACCCCTCCAGTCCAGAGACCTCTCAATTACCCTCTCCCATGACTATATTTCTTGCATTTTACCAGGCTGCAAAAGGGCAATTGCCCAGATACATGGAGTGACAGTAGGATCTTGTAATCAAACTTCCTTAAGAGACTTCCAACCAAACTGTCTTGGTGCCGTCTTCACTCCCACTCCAGGAAAACCCTACACTACCAATTCCTGAATCTGTTGGAGGTCTATGGGGTATTAACTGGATTGCATCTTCTCTTTCCCTACTTCAGGCTTGTAATTTAAATTTCTTTTGTTTGAGAAGTCAGGGTCCTCCCATCCATCTATTTTCCATCTTCCAACCTCTGGTGGTATAGTTGCCACTTCAGTCTTTATATTAGTAGGTCTTATTTTTTTAATTGCTAGTTAAGTTACTGTTGTGCTAATAGAATTTACAGAGGGAAAAAAGCAAATATGTATGTTCAAACATGCAGCACTACTGGAAGTTAAAATGCCAAAATATTTCCAGCAGCATAGTAAAGAGGAAGAAAAAGAATAAATTTGGGGGTAAGGATGTGGGTGAGAAACTGGGAGAGAAACAGTAAATGTCTATTTGATCCACTAATGAAACAACATCATGAAATTACATGAGATAACATCTACCAGTTTGTTTGCCATCAAATATGTTGTATCAGGCAAAAGTACAGCTGCTCTGGTTGGGCTGAGTAAGCAAAGGGAATTGAATTTCTTTCCAAGACATTATTTCTGACCTCTGCTAGTGATATAAGCTATAGTGATTGTGCTACTTTATATATAGACAGAGGACAAAAGAAACTACAAGCTCTCAAATGGTTACATACATACATGCAAAAAAAAATTTTTTAACGAAAAAAGTTTTGGGCAGGGTATCACAAAAACAAACCTGTAACCTCAATACAGCGTCAGATTTTAGTGATGCTGCACTTCCAGGGTGGTGAAGGATGTTGCAGCATGTGCAAAGATAGAACATTATAAACTGGAAGAAAGGGGCTCTCTGCTGAGGAGTACAGTCCCCCATGCACTCAGTACATCTCCCCATGCACTCAGTACAGCCCCCCATACGCTCAGTACAACCCACCATGCACTCAGTACAGCCCACCATGCACTCAGTACACACAGCACCCCATGCACTCAGAACAGCCTCACCATGCACTCAGGACAGCCCACAATCTACTCTGTACAGGCCCCTAGGCATTCAGGAAACACAACCCACATGCACTAAGAACAGCCTCACCATGCACCCTGTACAGCCGCCCGTGCGCTCAGTACAGCCCCCCATGAATTCAGAAAAGCCTAACCGTGCACTAAGTACAGCCCCCCATGCACATACAGTACAAGCACACAGTACATCCCCCATGCACTCAGAAAACACAGCCTCCAATGCACTCAGTACACACAGTCCCCCATGCACTCAAAACAGCCTCACCATGCACTCAGTACAGACCCCCACACACTCAGCACACACAGCCACCCATGCACTAAGAAGAGCCTCACCATGCACTTAGTACAGCCCCCCATGCACTCAGTACAGGACCCCATGCATTCACTACATACAGCTCCCCATGCACTCAGAACAGCCCCCCATGCACTGAGTACATCCAGCCATGCACTCAGTACAAAAAGACCCCCATGCACTCAGTACAGCCCCTCAAGCACTCAGTATACACAGACACTCATGAACTCAGAACAGCCTCACCATGCACTCATTACAGCCCGCATGCACTCAGAATAGCCCGCCATGCACTAAGTACAGGCAACCATGCATTCAGAACACAAAGCCCCCCATGTACTCCAACAGTCCCCCATGCACTCAGTATAGCCAGCCATGCACTCAGAACACAAAGTCCCCCATGCACTCAGTACAGGCACAGATGCACTCAGTACACAGAGGCCCCATGCACTCAGAAGAGCCTCACCATGCACTCAGTACAGCCCCCAATGCACTAAGTACACACAGCCCCCCATGCACAAGGTACAGCCCCTATGCACTCAGTACACAAAGTCCCCCGTGCACTCAGAACAGCCCTACCCTGCACTCAGTACAGCCCCCCACGCAATCATATGGCCAGCCATGCACTCAGTACACAAAGCCCCCCATACACTCAGTACAGCCCCTTAGGCACTCAAGACACACAGCCCCCCATGCACTCAGAACAGACTCAGCATGCACTAAGTACAGCCACCCATTCACTCAGTAGAGCCCACTATACACTCAGAACAGTCTCACCATACACTCAGTACAGCCCCCCAAGCACTCAGTACACAAAGCCCCCAATGCACTCGAACAGTTCCCTATGCACTCAGTACAGCAAGCCATGCACACATTAGAGCCCCCCATGCTCTCAGTAAAGCCACCCATGCGCTCAGTACAGGCCCCCATGAACTCAGTACAGCACCCCACGCGCTCAGTGCTGTCCCACTTGAACTCAGTACACACAGGCCCCTATGAACTCAGTACAGCGCACACTGAACACAGTACAGCCGCCCATGAACTCTGTACACATGGCACACAATGCACGCAGAAATGCCTCACCATGCACTCAGTACAGCCCCTCATGCACACAATACACACAGCCACCCATGCAATCAGTACAGCCCCCCATGCACTTAGTACACACAGCCCCCCATGCACTTAGTACACACAGCCACCCATGGACTCAGAACAGGCTGACCTTGCACTCAGTACAGCTCACAATGCACTCACTTCAGCCTCCCAATCACTCAGTACAGCCCCACATGCACTCAGTACAGCCACCCATGCACTCAGTTCGGCCCACATGCACTCAGTACATTCCTGCATGCACTCAGTACAGGGCCGCATGCCCTCAGACACAGCGCCCCATGCACTCAGAACAGCCTCACTACACCTCAGGACAGCCCCCGTTCTACTCAGTACAGGCCCCTATGCATTCAGTACACACAGCCCCGCATGCACTAACAAGAGCCTCACCATGCACTCAGTACAGCCCCCCATGCATACAGTACATCCCCCATGCACTCAGTACACACAGCCTCCAATGCAGTCAGTACATACCGTCCCCCATGCACTCAAAACTTCCTCACCATGCACTCAGTACAGCCACCCATGCACTCTGAACAGTCCCGCATGCACTCAGCATTTCCAGCCATGCACTCAGTACACAAAGGCCCCCATGAACTCAGTACAGCCCCTCATGCACTCAGTACATGCAATCCCCATGCACACACTACAGACCCCTATGAACACATTACAGCCCACATGCACTCAGGACACACAGCCCCCCATGAACTCAACACAGCCTCACCATGCACTCAGTACAGCCCCCCAAACACTCAGCACACACACACCCCATGCACCCAATACAGCCCACCATGCACTCAGTTCAGCCCCCACGCAGTCAGTACATTCCCGCATGCACTCAGTACTCACAGCCCCCCATGCACTCAGAACAGCCTGACCATGCACTCAGTACAACCTCCCATGCACTGAGTACACACAGCCCCCCATGCACTCAGAACAGCCTCACTACGCCTCAGGACAGCCCCTGTTCTACTCAGTACAAGCCCCTATGCATTCAGTACACACAGCCCCGCATGCACTAAGAAGAGCCTCACCATGCACTCAGTACAGCCCCGCATGCACACAGTACAGCCGCCCATGCACTCTGAACAGTCCCACATGCACTCAGTACTTCCAGCCACGCACTCAGTACACAAAGTTCCCCATGTACTCAGTACAGCCCCTCAAGCACTCAGTACACACAGCCCCCCATGCACTCAAAACAGCCTCACCATTCACTCAGTACATCACACCGTGCACTCAATACAGCCCCCATGCACTCAGAACAGCCCCCCATGCACTCAGTGCAGCCTCACTACGCCTCAGGACAGCCCCTGTTCTACTCAGTACAAGCCCCTATGCATTCAGTACACACAGCCCCGCATGCACTAAGAAGAGCCTCACCATGCACTCAGTACAGCCCCGCATGCACACAGTACAGCCGCCCATGCACTCTGAACAGTCCCACATGCACTCAGTACTTCCAGCCACGCACTCAGTACACAAAGTTCCCCATGTACTCAGTACAGCCCCTCAAGCACTCAGTACACACAGCCCCCCATGCACTCAAAACAGCCTCACCATTCACTCAGTACATCACACCGTGCACTCAATACAGCCCCCATGCACTCAGAACAGCCCCCCATGCACTCAGTGCAGCCACCATGCACTCAGAGCACAAAGCCCCCCATGCACTCAGTACACTCAGCCCCCAATGCAGTCATAACAGCCTCACCATGTACTCAATACAGCACCCCATGAACTCACTATACAAAGACCCCCATGCACTCAGTACAGCCCCAATTAACTCATACAAACTGCACCTAATGCACTCAGAACAGTCTCACCATGCACTCAGTACAGCCCACCATGCGATCAGCTCAGCACCTCACACACTCAGTTCAGCACCACATGCACTCAATACAGCCCCGCATGCACTCAGTACAGCCCCCCAAGAACTCCGTACACACAGCCCACAATGCACTCAGTACAGCCACCCATGCACTCAGTAGATCCCGCCACGCACGCAGAACAGCCCCACAAGACCTCAGTACAGCACCCCATGCATTCAGTACACACAACCCCCATGCAATCAGTACAGCCCCCCCACGCACTCAGTACACACAGCCCACCATGCACTCATAATGGCCTCACCATGCTCTCAGAAGAGCTTCACCATGCACTCAGTACAGCTGCCATGAACTCAATACAGCCCCCCATTCATTCAGTACCCAGAGTCTCCAATGCACTCAGTAAACACAGCCCATCATGCACTCCAAGAGCCTCACCATGCACTCAGTAAAGCCCCCCATGCAATCGGTACAGCCCCCAACGCACACAGTACTGCCCCCCATGTGGTAAATACACACAGGCCCCCAAACACCGAGTACACACAGCTCCCGATGCACTCAGCACAGTCCCCCATGCAATCAGAACAGCCTCACCATGCACTCAGTATAGCCCCGCAAGCACTCAGGATAGCCTCACCATGCACTCAGTACAGGCCTCCATGCATGCATTTCAGCCCCAATGCACTCAGTACACACAGCCCCCCATGCACTGAGAACAGCCTCACCATGCACTCAGTACATCCCATTCTTTTCGCATGAAGGTAGTTCCTGGACAGACAGAGCAGTGCGTGTTGCTGTCAAGGCCAGACCAAAACCCACGTTAGCTCAGTGAAAATGCTCTACCTTTGTTATGTGCCTAATAGGGACCCATGGAAAGCCTGATTTCAATGAAATCTTTAGTAACACCCCTCACGTTTACTTGCAAGAAAATTGAAGGCCCGAGAGGTTACATCATTTACCCACAGCCCACAGTGGCTAGTCATCCAATTCTGTCTAGTTCTCTAAACCACATATCAGTATCATGAATCTGGGCGAATGCAAGGACTTCTACATACGGTTGCTACTATGGTTTCCCAAGCAGCAAGGTGAGGGGTCTTTGGCTACAGCTTTTCTTTACCAGGGCACAGGTGCCCTGGGCAACATGGTCTAGGTAGTAGAGGGTGTCTGGCAGGTGCAACTTCTTTAGTGAGGCGCAATTGGCTTCCCTTCCATGTGGGATCCCACTCACTTTCAGATTTCAGATCTTCTGTCCATGGATGATGGACACACCATTTAGTGTATTGACATCTCCTGGTTCTTGGCATTCTATACTTTTATGGTTATTGTTCTAATTGTGGAAAGGGTGTATTTGTTTCATATTAAGGACGTCAGCCAATTGAGATCATATAGGGACATATAGCAAGAGATGGAAATCCTTTTCTTGGGTTTAGGGTTTATTTTTAGTCATTTTGAACTACTTTTAATCCAATTCTTCCTCCCCACCCCCACCCCCCAAAAAAAACCCTCACTTGGTTAGGTTTTCTCAGACGAAGCTCATAGAAGTTATCTTAAGTTCTGGAAGACTTAATAACATATTGAGATAAAATGTCCATTGTCATACTGTCATCTCAGCTGTTCACATAGGCAGTAAGAAGCGTATAAGAGCACAGCTCAGGGACTGCCGCCGGATAAGGCAGTTCTCCAGAGGGGAGGATGACTGTGAGCTGTTTGCAGGTGACACAGGCAATGGAGGGCGATGGGTCCAAAGGGGACCAGGGCATGGACGCCAGCAGTATTCCCCACAGCCCCCTGCAGTGCACAGTCAGCAGCTTGATTCAGTGGCTCACTCAGTCTCTGCTTCTCTCTGATGGTCTTTCTCATCTGCTCCCACCTCCAAATAATTGACCTCATTTTTATATCTGATTTTTTAATTTTAGAAATGAAACTTATCAAATATGACATTAAAAATAGGAAAACTCCCATATGATCATTATCCAGAATTAGCATGTTAATAACTTGCTTTTATTTGCTTTCAGAAACAAATAAAACATTAGAAACATAATCCCTTTCAATTAGAAATCCCCTGAGTCCCATTCCCTCAGCCCCTCGCCAAAGGTAACAACAGTCAGTGGTGGGTTTCTTTCCACTCCATGTTTTATACCCTGAACAATAACTAATATAGAATATATGTGTGTTTTATTTACATACATGATGTCAAGGTGCATATTTCCTTTTTAACTTTAAATTATATATTGGTGATATAGACATTTGATTGGTATATATTAATACATTTACGCACATACATGAAATGGTCATCCCTTTTTGGCTCCTGTGTAGTATTTTGTCATATAAATATGCCTGCCACATTTTATTTATTCCCTCATTAGTAGACATTTAGATTGCTTTATTTTTTCTGTTAACACAAAAATATTGTAATAAACACTCTCATAACATCTGCTTATGCAAATATGCAAGCTGGTGTGAATTCTGGAAAGTGGAATTCTTGAGTCAAATGTCAAGCACTTTTTCAATTTATGCTGCCAAATTGGTCTCTGAAATGCATGTACCATTTGACATTCTCAGGGTAATGCTTGAAAGTTCTGGTTTTTTCAGTACTTTGCCAAGACTTGGTTTTGGCAGACATTTTTTTCTCTCCCATCCGATGGATGAAAATGGCATTTCTTTGCTTTTTCTGTTTTCATCTCCCTGAAAATAATTAGATTTTCTTTCCAAGTGTTGATTGGCCATTTGAGTTTCCTTTTCTGTTTTTTTCTTAATTTATAGGATGTTTGCTCATTTACTCACTCATGGATCATTTATTACAACTGGGCTGTCTTCTAAGCACTGCCGGTGAATAAGTGGTAAATAAGACAGACAAAGACTTCAGTTCCCTTGGAGTTTGTACTCCAGGGGAACTGGGGGAGGCAAGAAAGAAATAATAAAGGAACGAAGAAATTTCAGATAACCCCCACAAAAATTCCGAACAGTAAAGAAAATAAACACTTGATGTGATAGTAACAGAAAAAGAGCAGTAATTTATAGTGGGTGATCTAGGACAGACTCCCTGGGAAGGGGACATTTCAGTGGAGATTTGGATGAAAAGAAGGAGCAAGCCATGTACAAATTGTGGGTGAAGATTTGGGTAGAGGAAACAGCAAGTGCAAATGCCCTGAGAATACAAGTGTGGTGTGTTCTAAGGCCGAAATGAAAGCCTGGGTGGATGCATCCCAGTAAGAAAAAGGAAAGGGCCTAACAGATGTTATCTGAGAGGTAGATGATACAAGGACTTTTAGTTCATGTTGAGACTTTGACATCAAGGGTAATGTAAGTATTTAGAGGGTGCAGGGGAGTGATGTAATCTGATTTACTTGCTAGAAATGTCACTCTAGCTTTTGGGTAGAAAATGAATTGGAAGGAAGAAGTAGGGAGAACAGTTAAGAGGCCATTGAACCATCCAAATTAGAGATGATGGAGGCTTGGACTAAGGCGTTAGCAGTGGAGATAAGGAGAGATGAGCAGATTCAGGATATAGTTTGCAGAAGGAGGTGACAGGACTTTGATAGATCAGATAGGGAGTGGAAGTTGAGAGAACTAGAATAATCAAAAACGGTTCCTTGGGCTTCCCTGGTGGCGCAGTGGTTAAGAATCCACCCGCCAATGCAGGGGACACAGGTTCGAGCCCTGGTCTGGGAAGATCCCACATGCCATGCAGAACAACTAAGCCCGTGCACCACAACTACCGAGCCTGTGTGCTAAAACTACTGAAGCCCGTGTGCCTAGAGCCCGTACTCCGCAACAAGAGAAGCCACCGCAATGAGAAGCCCGTGCACTGCAACAAAGAGTAGCCCCCGCTCACCGCCACTAGAGAAAGCCTGCGTGCAGCAACGAAGGCCCATTGCAGCCAAAAATAAGTAAATAAAATAAATTTATTTAAAAAAACGTTAAGAAAAAAAAAAACAGTTCCTTTGGGTTTGAACAACTGGGTAAGTTGTAAATCCATTTATTGAGATGCCAAGACCAGAAGAAGTGGGAGTGGGAATAATTTGTGCTAAATGAAAACCTCTGACAGCTGAATGTCTTGACAGTAATGCCAGTGGCAGGATACAGAGGGCCCTGGAGACCTTCTCAAATTTCGTTCATCAGGGTGATGTTTCAGAGGAAGTTATGGATCAGGGGTTAGCAACTGTATCAGTCAAGATCCTTTTAGGAAACAGAACACAATACAGATTGTTCAAGGGTCTTGAATGAAAACACTATTTACAGAGGCGTAGGAGGGGTTACAGGAACCCACAGGGTGGTTAACAGCATCCAGGGGACTAGCATTGTCAGGAAGCTATTTCCATCTCGGGCCTGAAGGAGCAAAGAAAGGAAGTAGTGTTAATGGAGCCTAACGAGAGTGGAATCTTTTGTCAACCACTGCCACAAACGTGTAAGAGCCAGGAGAGAGCCAGAGAAACGAATAACCTGACCTCTCTTTCTCCTCCCACCATCCTATGTCCTGCTGCTCTCTCCCAAATCCAACCAGAAAACAGACAACAGTGGAGTCTGGGCCAGGAAGTCCATAGGAATTAATGTTCCTCTCCCCCAGGGAATAGAGAAGGGCAAAGAAAGGCAGAAAATGGATCCGGTTGGGGAAAAGAAGGGGCAAATGGCGAATAATCTGCAAAGCAACATATAGAATTTTTCCTGTGACACATGGGTAAGTCACTCCAATGTCCCTTTCCATGCTGGCTTTGAGGGCACAATATTTGGCAAAATAATCTTTCCTCTACTCACCCCCCATCCTCTTCCTTCCACTCATATTTATGAAACTCTGGGATGTCACTTACTACTTCCCCCATTTCAGTAAGTAAATGAAGAATGATTTTGTTTAAAATGTAGACTCCATATGATGCCTCTTCATGTCCAACTTTCTACCTAGAATCGACATGGTGATACCCTTGACCTTCTTAAGAGCCGTCCATGACTCCACACCATTTAATGGAGAAAATCCTACTTTTTTTTTTTTCTTGCATTCAAAGTCACCACCCACAATTTGGCTTTAGCCATCATCCCTAGATCGTTCTCCTACTATTTCTCAAAAAGGACCCCAGATGGTGGTCAGTCTGAACACGGTCTTGTACATTCCCCGCCTTTATGCCTATGCTTTTGCCCATGTCCACTTGTAAAATTTCTTTCTTGCTTTTTAAGGACCAAATGAAATGTCAGTTAGTCTGATGGACCTACTATCCTCAGTGTCACTAGGCGGGAGCCTTGCCTCCCACTGCTCTGTTCTGTGTGCCATATGATCTGTCACTAGTAGGTCAAAATCATGAGGGTTGGGTGAAGGGCAGTTCACATGTATTATCTCATTTACTCCAAGCTAAAAATCCAATGGAATCAGAACTATCCTGATAAGAAAACTGAGACTTGGAAGAGCATGGTGTTTATTATATGTGGATTACATGTCCTCTCACACTGGGGTGCTATAATATCCTCCCATTTTCCAGAGGAAGAACAGAAACTCTGCGAGATCAAGTAACGTTCTCAAGAGCTAATAAGACAGAGGCTGGATTGAAACTCAGCTCTCTATCCTCAGGCTCCACACCTTGGTTCATCACAACAGAGGAAAAAAGAAAACTACCGGTAGCCCTCTCTGGCCCAAGACAGTGTTGGGGGCTTTCATGTAAGATTATCTCACTTCATCCTAACCAGAACCCTGGGTGCGAAGGAATGTTCAAATGAGGAGGGAAAGCAGAGCACACAGGAAGGACCCAGACGGTATCAGAGTGGCTGCTGGCTTCAGGCTAAGACCCTCCTCTTCTCTCTCCCTCCGTTAATTTGAACTGTTGATTGAATCACATTATGAAAGATGCAGTTGGAGAATTATAAAGAAAAAAACTGTCTACTTTATAGAGTTTCTAAGTGATGGTCTTGATAGGCTTGGTAGTGGCAGCTCCCAGGAGAGAGAGAAAAGTAGATACATTCTGGCTGGTGAAAAACAAAAGAAAAGAAAACACAAGCTCCTCCTTTGTGGCCACCACCTTGCCCGTTAATTCTCAATGAATATTTACCACTTAATCCCTTGTCACAGGTTATAAAAGTTAAAAAGTGGTTCATATGGTTTCTTATCCTGACATGTACCTTAAAATACAGTGGCTTACTCAAGCATATTTCGTGAGAAAACAAATATCCAGATTTCCTTGCCCCTTCATTTAATCTGATTCACACACACACACTCATACACACACACTCACACACCCAGATTGGTGCTGACTTGCCTCTTTAGTCCCACTAATATTTACTTTGCAATACCTGAATCTTGCCCCACTCATATTTCACCTCTCTAGTGGCCAAGTAAGTAATCCGAGATTCACCATCATTTTCTAAATAGACAACCAGATTACATAATCTTAAAATCATACCTAACCTCATTGCTATTTCCTTGTACTTACAAATAATCTATTGCAAATTCCTATTCAATTATAATATAGCATCCCCTACTCTTTTAGTCAGAGTCCTAGCAGGAATCAGCACGTTATTCAGATGATTCAAGGAAGAGACTATTTACAGAGGTATGGGCAGTATTAAAAAAAAACAGTGAGGAAGGATGAGGCATGCAGAGATTGGCAATGGTAAGAAGCTGCTATCACTCACAGGTTTGAAAGGATACAGGGCAGTGGTGATGCTACTGATGCAGCTGTGGTTGATGGGCTGCCAGGTGGATGCTATAATTATTGATGGATTCAGCCATTTCCAGAACTGAAAAACCAAAGCCATCAGGGAGTAGGAAAGAAGTGCCCTGAGCTCTTTTCTCACTGTGATCTCTGGCAGAGTGTTCCATTGGCCAAATCCAAAAGGGCACCAAATGACAAGAGAAGCAGCTAATGCAACCAGAATGATCAGGCTCCTGGGGCGCAGAGCAGAGGAGAGAGGCTGAGAATGGATGGGGAGAAAGAAAATAACATCCACCTTCTTAATACCATAGATCTCTACCACCAACAGTGGCCCCATTTTAGCATAATCCTATCTCCCGAGGTCTTCACTGATTGATTCATTCATTCAACATGGATTCATTGACTGCATTATTGAATTATGGGAAACATAAAGCAATTTGGATATAAGAATAAATTTTACTCATAAGGGACACATGATCTAGATACGTGAGCAGACATACCTGGTGAAATATTCCTTGGAACCATTTCCTTAACTCTCTTGTATTCTGCAGTGAGCCTTCTAACATAAGTTCTAACATAAAGCCCTCTAACATATTTTATAAAAATATGTCAATATTATCATGTCCTAGTAATTTGTATCTGAACTTTATTGTGGATCACATTTTAGTCAGTGATGAAACCCTGTATTTCTGGCACATTTTAGGTAGTTCAGTGTTGAATCTGTTGATCTTGGAAACCTTCAAATAACAAGTAAGTTTGCAGATATTTGAGGGCAAAATTTCCAGGACCTTGACAATTCCTTGTTAGCCTATATACTTAAAACTCTATCATTATGTTGAGTTGGTATACTCCAGAGACAAGCCCTCCTAGACTGCTCCAGCTTGGCTCTCCACAGAAAAGCCTTCACTAAGCTTTGATTTAATAATTTGGGTTTAATTAAAGGTCAGTATGAAAAATGACCATGTGCAACATGTTGCTGCTTATTCTACAAAACTACATTTATAGATGACACCTATTATATTCTGTGATGTTCCTTATATAAGAATTCATACAAACTCCTCCTAAAAGAGGTTTTCTGAAAATGTGACCTCCAGTTTTGTTTCTGTATTCACCATAGTTGCTAAAACACCTGTAATAAATCAGGTTTCTAGAACATTTTTAACATAAAATGTTTCCTCTATTGTTTTCAATGTTTACTCATAATGACCTATTTTGATCTTTGAAAAATATGTCACCTCAAATTCTTTTTAGAAAAAGTGGAATATAAATTAAGAATTCGAGTGAAAAAAAGAATATTATTTATTACTAGGTAGCTAATGAAGCCAAACAGCAATAGAATAATAAAATAACCATATAAAATATATGTATATACATATACGTGCACACACACACAAAGATATATGTGTGCTGAGTGTGTGTGTGTATCTATACACACACATAGTGCACAATGTACTGCAAAGGGAGAAGTGTGAAGTGAGTGTTAAAGATAATTTGTAAAATGAATCATGGGAGAAAAACCACAATGTGCTAAAGAAGGCAGTTAGGGCTTCATTTATTAGTTTATTAATTCCACAAACATTTATTAGGATGCTTCTATGTGCTAGACATTGGGCTAGATGATACAAAGTTGCATTAAGCAATAGCTCTGTCCTCAAGGAGCTTTCAGTCCAGTGGGGCAGGAGGGTATGGTGGGTAGCTGAGTACATTTATTATAGGACTGTGTTATAAGAAGACACTCTGGATACTAACGAGAGTTCAAATTTGGTAGTCAAAGCATGGGAGGAATTTGGAAAGGCAGAAATTCCATATCATAGAACAGTCACCATCAAAACAACGATGGAGACCAGGAGAATGCAGGGTAGGTGTCAAGACATCACGCATGCTAATCTGTCTAGAATCAAGTGCTCATAGAAAAGCCTGAATAGGTATTTTACTCCAGTAAGAACTCTATACCCTATGCTTGATACTCTGTTTTCCCTGTCAACTTTCATATGATTATTACAAGATACTTCTTAGCACGAGCACTGTGGTAGATTAATTGCAAAATGGCCCCAATTTTTCACTCTGCCTATATCCACACCCTTTGCAATGTGAGATTGTAGCTCCTCCCATTGGAGGTGGAATCTATTTCTTCCCCACCTTGAATCTGAGCCTGACCTTGTACTTGTTTGGATCAATATAATGTAGAGGAAGTAATGGCCTGCAGATCTGAGCCTCAGGAGAACTTGTGAATTTTTCTTCTCTTTTGGAGCCCTGCCTTTGTCATAAGAACAAATCCAAGCTAGCCTCCTGGAGGATGAGAGGCCATGAGAAGCAGCGAAAAGTCATCCCAGCCAAGATCTCAGGTGTATCAGAGCACAGCAACCATCAGTACCCTACCCAGCAGACCAGCAGTGGGCTGACATGAATGCGGGAGCCCCCCCAAGCCCAGCTCAGATCAGCAACACCACCCAGAAGACTCATGAGAAATGAGAAACGGCTGATGTTTTGTATCACTAGGTATTGAGGTATTTTATTAGGAAACAATAGCTAACTGAAGGATTTAAGAGAAAAAAATGAATCAAAAAATAGATAATCAGTAAGGACCTACTGTATAGCACGGGGAACTCTACTCAATATTCTGTAATAACCTATATGGGAAAAGAATCTGAAAAAGAATGGATATATGTATATGTATAATTGAACCACTTTGCTGTACACCTGAAACTAACACAACATTGTAAATCAACTATACCCCAATATAAAATAAAAATTAAATTAAAAATGAATCAAGATATTAGAGAAACATAAGGGAAAATGGGAATAAAGTGCTCTCGTAAAGTCAGAGACTTCTACTCTCAGCTCTATTGCTAACTGGCTGGTGCCCTGGAGCGATTTATGTAAACTCTTTGGACTTTGGTTTTCATATCTGTGGTTTAGATAAGATAAGGGTATTTCTGATTAGTAAAGAAATAGTAAAAGCATTTTTATTTTTTTTCCTCTGTCTTGAAACACACCAGAAAAGGAAGAATGATAAACAGAAGGGACAATATTCCATCTATAAAGAGAAAAGAGTACCCAAAAGAATTGAAAACATGTGCACACCAGTTTGCACGTGAATATTCATAGCATCATTATCCATAATAGCTAAAAAATGGAAACAATTCAAATATTGATCAGAAGATGAGTGGATGAATAAAATGTATCCACACAATGAAGTATCATTTGGCAATAAAAATAAAGTACTCATACGTGCTACAACATGGATGATCCTTGAAAACATCATTCTAAGTGACATAAACCATAAGTGACATAAAATACAGCATATTGTATGATTCCATTTTTATGAAATGCCCAGAATAAACAAATCCATAGAGACAGTAGACTAGCGGTTTTCAGAGACTATGGGAGGAGGAAATGGGGGATGACTGCTAATAGGTATAAAGTTTCTTTTTGAAATCGTAAAATGTTTTGGAATTAGCGGTGATGGTTATAAAACATCATGTACATACAAAAAAAATACTGAATTGTACACTTTTAAAGGGTGAATTTTATGATATGAATTGCATCTCTATTTTTAAAAATAAAACAAACAAAGAAGAAAGGAGCTACGATCTCAAACCTTAGACTATGATATATAGTTGCCCCAAACTGTGAATTCTGCAGTAAAATGACTGTGCACTATCACAGCTGCAAAACAAGTTACAGGAAGTCTGGTGGCAGTACTAAAGGAGGACAGACACAGAGATTGTTGATTCCAAATAAGAACTTAGGTTTTAGGAATTTAGTTGTGAACCATACCAACTTCTTAAAGCCCAGAAATGCAGACATACATGTGAGGCACAAAGAAAAACATGTTAAGAGGAAGAGGTAGATTTGATTAGAACCACAGCCTGTCCCAGAACATTCTTTCCCTATTCCCCTACAATATCATCTATCACATAGCTGTGCCTATTCAAAATAAGTATTAATTAGGTAGCAGCTTGAGACCTGTTGTCAGAAAGGAAGTCATTTCTATAGGACTCTCTCCTGTGTTCTGTTGACCACGCGCTTCTTTCGTTGTTTCGGCTGTAACCAACTCTATTCCCTATCATGGTTCCCTACCGCCACAGTTTTTTAGACATCCTCTTTGTTAGCAGAATCTTCTGGAGTTATCCTTTTTTGAATATTCTATTTGTTTGCTGTTGAGACATTGATTAATACAGTGAGGTAGTTTGGATAAATTTTCTTATATCTATTTTAAAACTGTTATAAGTTATATGATTCTAGGCCTAAGGGTCATTTTTCTATGTTGCCTTGCCTCCTAGTCTAGGGTTAAATTTGATTCGGCGCTTATAGTTTACAGAAGAAACAGTTGAAGCCCCTGCTCATGACTTTTGGTAGAAAATAAAAACCCTCTAATTAATCACCGGGGTTGAAGGGATTCTTTTTCTAACTAGTCTGGTTAAATTTAGAAATCAGCTTGCTATGGATTAAACAATTGGCTTGATATTATTCTTTAAATCTAACTGACTGATAATATATTAGATTATATCTAGATATGCAAGAAAGGGTATGCACCAGGACCCTTTGAGTGAAGGGGAAGAGGAAAGAGGAGGAAGGCCTAGGGTCTGAGGGCAGACTTGAGACAACCCTGCAGTGGAAAGCAGAAGGCTGCTACTCAGGGACCATATGAAGGCAAAGGACACAGGGGAGGACTGACAGGAGAGGCAAGTATGGGATGAAGACAGATAAGGGTGATGAGCATCAACGACTAACAACATGTTACACAGCATTTGCCAAGAGCTCCCCTTATTATGAAGGTAGAGCTAATGACAAATGGCACACTGTGGAAACATACTTCAGAGCCCCACGCAGATGCCTCAGATGAGCCAGTGTGCCCAACTGATTTGCTATGAATATTAGATGTTAATGACTACTAGCTACTCCTGTAGACAATTGCCCAGCATGTATAAGGAATGCCTTGCCAAGGAAGTTTATATCTTTCCCCTAAGCAACCAGAGACAAACTTAGAACCACTGATTGACTGATAGAGGAATTCAAATCTGTGATGCAGCTTATACTCCAGAGCTCACCTGTGGATTTGGGCAGAGGCTAGCTCTTACCTAAGACCACATCCTTGCTATCCTGCTTTATCTCCTTCGTTGCAGGCTTTTTCCTGAAGAGTGTGCCCTCGGTACTTCATATACACATGGATCTCTCTCTCTCAGGCTCTGCTTTGAGCCTGATCTACATGCACTATGGTTACATAGTCCTTGTCTGCGTTCCTTCTTCCCTTCCCTTGTTTTTCAAATATTCATCAATCCCTTATTGTGTGTGAGTCATTGCCTTTTAGTAATCAAACATCAGGAAGCTGCGGTGAGGTTGTTAGCGTTCACTTTGATGATTTCTTTAGAAGTCTGTCTTGGTCCAGAGATCTTTACACTGAACTTCAAAAGAATCTTTGACTTATATTTCATCTGGTCAATCAATTTCACAATTCAGCAAAAATAGTAAGAAAGCAGAATTTCCATACTTTCTCCTAGTGGGAGCTTTTTTTTTTCCCTTGATGCATCAATTTTATTTTATTTTATTTGGGGGGAATCTTTAAATTAATAATATATTTATAAAGTTCTTCCAAGATTCTGTTGCATGCATGTACCAAGTGAACTCTCTAGTTCCATTTAAACAAGAGGTTAATATGAACCGATAAATCTAAGTTTACTATGTCTATTCCTGCAAGCAGGAAACACTTGAGGATAAGGGAATAAAACTGAATTGGGTTAGTTAATTAGTTAGTGTTATTAAACAGTGAAGTTTATGTGCCGCCAAGATGGCTTATTTATTCGCACTATACTGTAACAGAAAGACTAATAAGAATTTGTTATTTATGGTACTTATACAACTTAGTTTTGAAGAAGAGAGAGTTTAGGAGCTAAGAAATGGGCTTATCTTAACATTTCTTTTTAATAGCGGTGAGCTACTGAACTAACTGTAAAACTGCACAATGAAGTTGCTCAGTAGAAAACAAGAGTAGGGTGTTCAAAGTGAAACCATGAGCTTTGTTCTTCCACACCTGTCAGTCAGTTCAGTAGTTGCCAAAAATCTTCAGGACAGCAAATCAACAGGTAGAACAGGCCAATAGATGGCGCTATTGCTATGTATAATGCCCCGGAAAATCTGAGGAGGAAGACAACACAGGACAAAAACAGCTTCCGAATTCTTCAAGAAACGGCAGTGGGTTTTTTTTTTTTTATCTTTTCATCTCTCTTGTCTGAACTGGAGCCATCACTCTCATTCTCTCATTGAGTTGAGTTTAAGTGCTCAATTTTTGTGCCCTAAAGACATGTCATTTTCACATGGACGTTGCAAGGAAGGATATCTATTCAATAGATATCTGATATTTCTCAACTGGCTTGAAAAGATGCCTTAATCCACAAGCAGAAGAGGTAAATACCTGATGGGATAAAGGTCTTTAAAAACAGAGAATGGGGCTTCCCTGGTGGCGCAGTGGTTTAGGGTCCGCCTGCCGATGCGGGGGACGCGGGTTCATGCCCCAGACCGGGAGGATCCCACGTGCCGCGGAGCGGCTGGGCCCGTGAGCCATGGCCGCTGAGCCTGCGCGTCCGGAGCCTGTGCTCCGCAACGGGAGAGGCCACAACAGTGAGAGGCCCTAGTACTGCAAAAAAAAAAAAAAAAAAAAAACCAAAAAAACAAACAAAAAAAAAACAGAATGGTGGAAATCTCCTCAGAGGGCATCTGATTTCTACAACTTTTGGTGGAATTATTCCACAGTTATCTTTTGGGGGAAAAAATTAGTATGAAATAATTCTTTAACTTCCTAAAGTAAGATGAAGGCAATTTTCAATAAAATCTTATGAAATTCAGAATGCCTTTGAAAAGGTACATTAGCCATGCTAGAGGAAAGGGGAGCAATATGGACAGTTAATAAATAGCAAAGAATCTTGAAAGCATTGTTCTGTGCATGGAGAATGGATTTGTTTCTTTTTTCTCTGTGATGGGATTCATCATTTTAGTGTTAGTTTTGTGAAATCTGTCCTCATGGTTTGAAGAGCTCCAGGTGTGGAAAGAAGGTCACCTTGGGAAAAATTTGACACAAATAGTCAACCAGATTGTGAAGATTTTACCACATTTGACATGCATTTTAAGACTGATTTGTGGAGACAAATTGTTTCTGACGCCAATGGTCTCAAAAGAAGATTTGGTCTTCTTGAATGAATCCATGAAGCATCCTAAATTATCGCTGCCCCTCAAAGAGTCCCAGTCAGAGAAAAATAAGTTGTGTTGTACAGCCAAGTGGAAATAAGAGACAAGAAAAATAATGCTTCATCAGGTTTATAAAGTTCTTTCTAGGCACCTGATCGTCTTGGCAACCTTTTGAGATAGGCAAGATAGCCAATTATGATTATGTTCATTGAGTACTTGAGGCACTTTTCCAGCATTTTACCTCTATTACCTCATTTAATCTTTGCAATAACCGTATGAGGTAGGTACTATTATTGGCCTCCTTTCCCAACAGAGGACATTGAAGTACAAAAGAGTTAAGTAGCTTCCCAAGGGTATACAACCAGAAAGTGGCCTAGCTGGAATGAAAACCCAGGCAGGCTGAAAGACTCGTGCAGTCATTTCTAGAGATAAAAATGGGCATTACAGTTTATGTCATAAGCTATGAAACATGGAGTTAAATTTAGACCTAAGGTCTTAATGATTTGTGGCCTGATGGTCTTCCCTGAATGACATTCCGTTTTGATTTGGACAATCCCAGATTGTCAGAATTACATTCCCCTTGACTCTTAAGTGCCATGTAGACTGTACCAGTCTAGCTGGTCTCCCACAGATAATTCTCTTCACTTGACTAGTATGCTGTTTGGATTTGCATGCCCATGCTTATCTCTGCAGGCTCCACTATAAATTGAGTCAGCCTACTCTTCCAAGAATCTCTGCAGTTGTAAGTTCTTGCCTGAGAAGTCTTTCGTGGCTGGCTTAGTGCTGGCATCAGTGATGAAACAGGAAGAGAAAGATCTCCAGACTTTGGGACTCCAGACCTGTCTCCAATCTGATAAGAAAAGGGGAGATTACCAGGGCCCTTCGAGTACAGACATTTAGCATTCCTGAATGCAGTATTCCCAGTCTCCAATATTTTCCAAAGGACAAACAAGGAGGATAGGCCAGGAATGCAGAGATTTTGAGATAGAAGATTGTCACTCTCATTGGCCAGAGAGTGACTTTGCTGACCTTTTTTGGTTTATTCATGCTCAGACTGTACTTACAGTTTCTATAAAGGATGCTGATTGTGTCAGTCAGCTTAGGCTAAGTTACACTATAAGAGACATGCCCTACCCCTAAATCTTAGTAGCTTACAACACTATACACATCATTTTACACATCAATCATAGAGCTTTGGCTCTTCTATCCAGAACCCACTCAGGCTGAAGGAGTAGCTGAAGGACCTAACAGCTCAGTGGCTGTGGGGAAAGAATGATGGTGAAACCACACAGTTTTTCTTAGAGCTTCTGCTCAGAACTGGCATCTAGCATTTCTGATCACATTTCATTGGCCAAAGCAAGCCACGTGGTCAAGCCTGATATCAGTGGGATCAGATGGTTTAATCCCTTTTGAGAGAGGAAGGTCACCTAATATTGGGAACAATAAAACAATCCTCAGACTTATTGAATTATATTATATTAGGCTTAGGGAGGCTCCTATCTGAATAAATTAATAGGGTAAAAATGCAAGCATGCTCTATCAGCTTCAACTTAACATCATAAAAGAATTAGTAAAGAAGTCCAAGCATGTAAGTTCCTCTCAACATTTCTCAGCAGTGGCATGTTGGAAAAAAGTCATTTCAGGCTGTGGCAGTTAACTAGAGAGGGCAAGCAGCAGAGCTCCCGGGGGTCTGCTGAGCCCAGAGTACAATCACTCCTCCACCACCAGCTACACCGCATGGGCCAGGTCACACGGCTTCTTATCTTGTAACATTGGCAAAAACCCAGGCCTCATTTTTAACTCACTGCATTGCAGTTCTTTTCAAGTATGTTACCAGGACTTTATGGAGATTGATAGAGTGCTGGGAAGCCATTGGGTTGAAAGTCCAGATGTACATAAATCAAGTCATAGCATCATTTAATTCAGAATGTTTCTGCCCAGGTCATTATGGAGTGGAAGTGCAGAGATTTATAGTAAGTCTTATAGGATTTGATGATCTGAAAGGTAAGAGATACTAAATGTATGATTTAGCTCCAGGAGACACTGCAGTAGTTCAAAATCGACTGAAGTCTCGACAGCAGCTGGTTTAAAATGTGTTTTAAATAATTGGAAATGTATCTTGGGAGTACCTAAGGATGAAGAGTTGAATGTGATTTTTTTTTTTTTTTGAATGTGATTTTTGACCGTCAAAATAAAATCTGATTTTCATAAAGAAGAAACCTATCCATCAATAAAAATGCATGTCAGCAAGCATCTTTATACGTTAAAGCACTATTCTTTTCTCTGACTGGTTCTAGATCTAACTATTTCTACATAAATCTTCTCTAGGATAAGAACCCGAGATCCTTGTGTCTGATGACAAGAATTTCTCTGATTCTTTTAGTCTTGAGCCAGATATCAATCTACATATAAAGTCATTTCACTTTTTTACACTGAGAGACACAAAAAACCACAATTCCAATTTATGCCCTCTTGATCTCACACTAGCCAGGCACACTGAGCTTTAAGCCTGCAGAACTGGTGAGATTTGCTATATACTCTTCTCTTAGCCCAACCCTTTCCATATTCCTTCCTTTATTTGAATCTCTTGATGTCCTCTAATGCCTTAATCTCCTGTTTCCCTTTTCCTAACAAAACGTATTCTTTAAAATAAATTATTTTTGTAAAAATTTACCAACAGATCTCAATATGTCAAAGACTGAGGAAATTTAATCTGTTAGCATAGGCCATGGTATACAAATACAATAGCCAAAGAAATGATGTTCTAATGAGAAATTAAAGACAAATAAAAATGAAAGTGGAATGTATTTCTCTCTTTTGTAAAATCACACTATGGAGAAAATTTAAAAACAGTGATTCAAAATGACAGTTTGTTTATATCAATGCTACATTTCTGCCCACCCTTCTGAAAAATTTACAGACATTTTGATGGAACAAATCCTTAATGGAATGGAGCAGAAGTTTCTTCCCCAAAGTGACCTCTGAAAACATACTCTCTGTTTTGAAGAAAAAACTGAACTCACAATACTTTTTCCAATTAGTACTAAAATTAATTTTACATAATTAATGTGTCTGAGAAATTTTGAATATACACTTTATTTTATTAAATGCTGTTTGTAAATTTAATATTATTAATTTTTTAAAATTGTAATTATAATAGAAAACCCACATTCTTCCCCTGATGTTGTTACTTCTCTAGAAGCTTTGTAAAATCAAGGCTTTGAATTTACAAGATAATATTTAAAGATGTATAGTTCTGAAGTTCTTTGCTGGTTCTTTTATTTAAGGACAAGCTTCTTTAGTAAAGTGACCCATTACAACCGAGTCTCTCTCTTTGTTAAATTGGAGCATGTATGTATTACTTAAGCATAAAGCTAGATACACCTGTATTAAACATCACAATGCCATCCTCTACTAATTATTTTACATAATCTAATCTGTAGGAAACTACCCAATGATTCGTAAAATTGAGCTGTAAACTGAAAAGTGCACTATTGATCAATAATGATACATTTTATAATTTTAACCTCCTTTCCCAATTATAATTACCTACCAACCCTTTCCTTCTTTTCCTACATATTCAAAGCTGTGTTGTTTTCACATTTTAATCTACTTTACTCATCTCACTTTGTTCTTTCCATTTCTATCTCTCATCCCTCCACCTAATCCACTCTTTTAAAATATATCATAATCTTTATTTACTGAACGTTATCCTTTATTTGTATGTAAGTAAATGTTTATTTAAATACTGAATGGACTTGGTAATAAAAATTCAGACTGTACAAAGGGCACAAAATGAAAATATAAAATCTTTCACTCCACCCCATCCTACTCTCCAGAGAGAACTATTTTTAACATTTTTTAGTTTGGGTTCTCCTGGTTTTTAGCTCTAAAATTTTAGATGAGTGCTATCCAATAGAAATGTAATGTGAACCACATTTAACAAGTCTAGCCACATTTTAAAAAGTAAAAAGAAATAGATGAAAATAATTTTAATGATGTATTTTATTTAATCCCACAATCCAAAATGTTATTATTTCACATATAGTCGATATAAAAATATGAATGAGATATTTTATATTCTTTTTTATGTTAAGTCTACTTCATACTTAGAGCATGCATCAATTCAGACTGGCAACATTTCAGAAGTTCAATAGCCACATATGACTAGGGGCCACCAGATTGGACAACACAGGTCTAGATAATAAACTTTTAGTCTAGTTTGTTATTTACCAATTTTAAACAGTATCTGTTGATTTCCTACCATGAAAATCAAGAATTTAATACCTTTGAGAATTCCCTGGCAGTCCAGTGGTTGGGACTCTGTACTTCCACTGCAGGGGGGCACAGGGTCAATCCCTGGTTGGGGAACAAAGACAAGCTGTGGGTCGAGGCCAAAAAAAAAAAAAAGAAAAAAAAAAAAGAATGCAACACCTTCTATAACCCATTCTATCTTACAAATCTTCTTAAATTTGTATTTTTAACTCTCCCACTGACCTTCTTTATTATCATTATTATTTCTTATCATGAAGCGATTTATTTCTACCTTAGGTGAAAAAGAGCATACATAGTTGTGAGGATACATATTATTATGTCTTATTATTTTTAAAAGTATACCTAATCTTTATTTCTCACACCAATTATTGGACAGTATCCCTTGAATTCCACATGCAAGATACAGAAATCAATACTTCTTCACTTCTTGTCATCTCTCTCAGTATGCCTCCCAATTTTATTTGGCTATATCGTTACTTTTAAATTGTCAAGGTTTATAACCTAAACATTCTGTTCTGTCACTATCGTAATTTAAACATTCTTGTTGTGTTTTAGATTTCTATAAATGTAAAACTAGTTGATAGCATTTAGAATATTATGAGTTTGAAAATATTCATTGTAAAATCAAGCAGTGTGGTTAAACCCTTTGGAAATGCAATCCCACACTTAATGCTACTTGAAGCAGAAGTTTCTGAATATTAAGGACAAATAGATTCTCGTTTCTTATATCCCATCACTTATTCAGAATCATGCTTCAGTTTAGTTTGCTTCATTTTAGTACCATGGCTTCATTATTCAACTTTATGTTCTTCTTGGATTCTCTTATTACCTTTCGTTTACCTTGTTAAGTAAGAAATATACTGGCCATTTTGTTTTTAGATTATCACGCTTTCTAATCATACCATTTAATACAAGAAAGTGACTGTCTTCTTAATGACTATCTCTGGCAGCCCACTAACTTCCTTTTCTAATTTGAATTTATTATCTTGTATATCTGCTGCTGAGCTGTGATTCTGGGATTTAATTTCATTGCTCTTAGTTAAATTCACAATTTTTTACATACAAAGTGTATGTTTTCCACATTCAGTAAAGATGTTTTATTGGAGTATATCCTCTAGTATTTTTTTTTTTTCCAAATACACGCAAGAGAGGTAGACTTTTTGAGTGTTTGCATGTTTGAAAATGGCTTTATTTTCCTTTCACACTGGACTGGTACATTTCAATTTTCCAAGAAAAACATCAGATTTCTATAATAGCCTTGTATGTTATAAATGCATAACATTAGTGTGTTCCTACCCTTGGAAATTACAATCCAAGTGAATCAGTTACACAGTTAGGGGATGAAATAAAATTCTTGGACATCTCCCCATTAGCGTATTCATGGTGAAGCAATATCTCATACTTTACCTTTAGCCACTGTTTTGTATCAGTTGGGAAATCAAAAGTTTCATTATGCAGCACTCCTGGTAGATCCTCAGGGAATTACAGCACACTTTAACATGTTTAGAAATGTCTTTTTTCCTGCCCACATCTTATAAAGACATAAGTGCATGGTGCATGCCTTTGGGAATTTTTAAATATCTTCTGTCAACTAGGAGAAATGCAGACATGTTGACAAAGCTGATCATTTTCATTGTGGATCTCACACTTGCTTTGGCCATTTTTGCTATCCTGTATGCTGTTTACTTAATAGCAGCCACAGGTATTTTCATCTCTCTCCTTTTCTATATCTTCAAATGGGAGATGGGAATAAACTATGACTTCAGCAAGGGCAGTCTGGATACTGGATTTCAGCAATGCTCCTAGGAAGCCACTTGCAGGCAGCGTAGAGAGAATCAGCTCCAGGACGCCTCCTGCCCATTTTGCCGCCCCAAGAGAAGGGCCGTTCTTTCTTCTAAAGAGCGAGGAGCCCTCTGCCGTGGAGGAGACACACGGGAAGCCTTGCCAGATGCCTCACCCACCCAACTAAGAAGTATGTTTTAAGGTTAGCATGTGGAATGTTCAGCTTATTTCTCCCTTTTGCGAATGAGGTGATACATGCATGTTTGAGGTGAGAGGAGAAAAACAAGCAAATGCCTTTTATCACTGCCTTCCATGTTTCAAAAATGAGGTTGCTGGCCTCTGTAGGGACTACAAGCAATTTTTGTTTTCCACTGAAAGCCCCATTTACCCAGTGAGTTAGGGAGTCCTACCTGTGATATTTTCTCTCCCAAACATTGGTTAGACACAGCTCATAAACAGTTGAAACTTCTGTTTCAATCTTCTCTGGCAGTTGGGCTAAAAGGCTTGGTAGAAGAGAAAGTGTGAAAAAATGGATGTTCTTTCCGTCTATGAATTGTTTTTTGCCTTGACTTTAAACATAATTAGTAGTTGTTCTTGAGAGGATAGTGTATTTTCAAGATGGTCCTTGGATGGACCTAGAGATTATCGTACTAAGTGAAGTAAGTCAGAAAGAAAAAGACAAATACCATATGATATCACTTATATGTGGAATCTAAAATGCAACCTAAATGAACCTATCTATGAAACAAAAACAGAATCATGGACTTAGGGAACAACAGACTGGTTGCCAAGGGGGAGAGAGAGTTGGGGAGGGATGGATTGGGAGTTCGGGGTTAGCAGATGCAAACTGGTGTACATAGAATGGAGAGACAACAAGATCCTACTGTATAGCACAGAGAACTATATTCAATATTCTGTAATAAACCATAATGGAAAAGAATATTTTTTAAAATGTGTATATATATATATATATATTTATATAAAATTGAATCACTTTGCTGTAAAGCAGTAATCAACACAGCATTGTAAATCAACTATACTTCAATTAAAAAATAATAAAAAATTAAAAACAAACAAACAAACAAAAAAACCCAAAAGGGTCCTTGGAGTGAAAACAATGTGTGAGCATAGGAAACGGCAGAATGTAGATTTACTCTCTTTTTGGTTTGGTGTCCTGTGAACACTAGAGATTGTAAGGTGAAGCAGTTCAGAGTGTTCTAATAACACTTCAAACCCTGAAACTGGACTCATTTGGAATTACTTGGTTCCTTGTTTATTCCACTGCTTTGGTCCAGTGGAAGCAGATGGATAAGTTTTGTCCTGGTTTTTGTCAGATAAATGGCCACCATAGGGCCCCTGTGTTTGGGTTTTTATGGTATAAATCCAAATATTTTATAGTAGACTGATACATTTTCCTCAAGAGCAATATCTGGTTAGTTTGCAGAAGACTCTGGTAAATTAATTTTAGCAGTTGTGATTACAAGTTCTTAAAGTCTTCATACTTCATCTCCACTGAATTATAGACTTTTGACATCTTAATTTTTTAAAGTATTTCTCCTCAAAAAACTAAAAAATTATTTTAGTCTATATGTAAGGTAACACTTAAGTGCACTCCTTACCAAAAAGGTAACAAAGCTGTACTCAATAAGGACGAATAATAAGCTTAGCCCCAAGGACAATAAATATTTAAACTTCTAGATCTTGAGTGTTCTCACCACAACAAAGCAAAAAGAGAAAAAAATAGAAGAAAATGGTAACTAGGTGAGGTGATGGATATGTTAACTAGCTTCATTTTGGTGATTACTTCACTATATATATTGTATATATTTAATGTACATATATATTCACTATATATATGGTATATATATTTAAGATGTACAACTTGATGTTCTCTCTCTCTATATAAAATCATCTATATCAATATATAGAGAGTAAATTGTACACCTTAAATATATATACAATTTCCAATCAATAAGCTGAAAAAAAAAGAAATAGGGAAAATGTGTCAAAAATTAATAAAATCCCAAAGAAAGAAAAATACTTTAACTTTTAGAAAACAATGAGTTAGCTTTAGTATAATATTATCCCTGTTTCAATCATGGCATTTGTTCAAGAGAACAGTAGCTGCTCCACAGAAGAAATAGATACATTTTGTTGAAACCATTACATAGTTTCAACTTTATACTTAGATGTAGAGGGGGTGACTTATCTGGTGGGTGTGGGCTGCACAACCAGACCACACCTTCAACTGTCAGACTCTCGCCCCTAACTGCAGACCACCTGCATGGGATTTACAATTACAGAAGCATGATTTTGTGATAATGGTGTTGCATTCTAAGAAAACTCAATTATCTTACAAACATTCTGGAAGAGGTACACAGCATGTTTCTTTTTGTCTTTAAATCTTAATTCACTCAGTGACATATATAAAAGGCCCAGAGGGAAGAGGATATGGCTTAGGTCACTTTTGATTCAGAGGAGGCAGAAGACCAGGTCCTATATGTGAGACACTGCCCAGAGTCAGGAATCCTAGAGAGGAGCATATGCAAAAGGGGAGAAGTGGCATGACATATGAGCCTTGGATGGGATTAAACTGAAGCATACCAAGGCAAACATGATTTTGCCTTGCACAAGCTTTTGGATACCAGGGAAACTCCTACATTGAACTGTGCTAACGTTCAGGGGGAATGGGCCGCAGTTGTACCCCAACGAAGATTGCTTCTGTGGTCTTTGCCATTTGTCTCAGAGTTCTCTTATCTCTATGTGTTCTGAATGTAAAGGCTTAGGGTAAGGATTTGATAAGACAGAAAACCAGAAGTGTTTTACATTTTGAATACGTATCTTTTGAGGCTTGCCTCCACCACATGACTATCTTACAGCTGCCTTCAGAGAACTTGCTGGCCCTGCGGGGCAGTGGATTTGCAAACCCTGCCAGGCTCCTGCAGCTCCCTTTTCGCATCCAACTCTGTGACATCCCTTAGCCTCTATGTGGGTTCCAGAAACTCAAATTTAGTTCTGCTAAATTCCAAATGCTGTTAGTGAGAATTCATTTCTAAGGCATACTATTTACCAGCCATTCAACTAGGGCTCCTTTTGGCTTTATCTTATAGAAAGTAGCAGCACAATCTTAAAATTCAAAAGGACCTTGAAAGTCATTGAGTACACTTCTCCTCCAATTAAGAAATACCTTCTACAATATCCTTGAAGGATGGTTTTCTAACTTCTGCTTACCCAGTTTTCATGAGATGCTCAAGGCAGCCTCTTGTTAAGTAGTTCTTTATACTATCCAACAGAAATCTGAATCTTTGCACCTCCCATCTCTTTGTCCTATTTTTGCTGTAATAAGCAATCTTGAAAATAGTTGAGGAAGTACAATGACTTCACTGGAATCATAAATTCTAAGAAGAAAGAGGAGCTTCTCTCCTTATGAATTTTCTCCTTGCTACTTGCACCATTGAACAATGTTGCCTTTTTCAGTGCAAATAGATCCCATTTAAGATCATAACGCAGTGCTCACTGCAACTAGAGAAAGCCCCGTGCAGCAACGAAGACCCAGAGCAGCCAAAAATAAATTCATTTTTAAAAAAAGATCATAACTCATAAATCTAGGGTGTATTGTGAACTTTTTTTTTTTTTTTTTTTTTTTGCAGTACGCGGGCCTCTCACTGTTGTGGCCTCTCCCGTTGCAGAGCACGGGCTCCAGACGCGCAGGCTCAGCGGCCATGGCTCACGGGCCCAGCCTCTCCGCGGCATGTGGAATCTTCCCGGCCCGGAGCACGAACCCGCAGGCGGACTCTCAACCACTGTGCCACCAGGGAAGCCCTATTGTGTACTTTAATACAAGGTTCTTAATATGTCTTTTTTGACTTCTTGTACGTATTTGTTAGACAGGAATTTTGAAATTCTTTCCTTCAAAGTTTCCCGAAGTCTGGGAGTGTTGCCAATTTGCACTGAAAAACAGCAATGTATTAGCACATTCATAACTATTAAAATATAATCCTAATGCACTGACCTGATTTCACAGTACATCAGAATTTTACTTCAACCCCAGATTGACTCTCACAGATGTCCACTAATTTTCCAGTGGAGGTTTCCAGTCCACTATTTGGAAAGTCAGATGAATTTGAACATTTTGTAAAATTGGCAACCTTGTTGATACAATTTTTTTGGGACTCCAGAAACAGCAATGCTTGGAGGAGCAAGCTATGCTAATCTTTAGAGAATGAAGCCACTTTTATCAAAGACAGCTGAGAGTGGAGGATCTTGGGAAAGGGGTCCAGCTCACCTATTTCTGGTGACAGTGGAACCAGCCAAAGAACAGGTAGGGCTAATGAGGGGAAGTTACCATGACTAGGATCCCCATGGCTTTGTGACTAGGTTTGGGGGCGTTTGAGTGTTGGAAACCAAAGATTCTCTGGCTTTGTGCATGGCTGAGGGAGAGAAGCTCTCAGAAGCTACAAGACAAGGAGGAAACTCAAGTCCTGGATTGTGAAACTGTTATCGCTTTTCTGTTTCTGCTGACATTTCTAACAAATATAAGCTTTTGGATCTGGGAATCTAATGAGGATCTTTACCACACCCATTACCGGCAGTTTATTGGTGTCAAGGCACTGCTTTCCTAGGCCTCTGTTCTCCCATCTGAAAAAAGAGAGGATGTTAACCCAATGACAGAAGCCTCCTTCAGTCAAAAATGCTGTAAATTTTACAGAATAAAATTAGAAATATAAAATGTGGTCAGCCAAGATGGCAATTTACACAGACGATCTCTTAGCATGCCATGTGGGAGCCCCCAAGGGACAAGGTGACCGTTTTCAGACCATTTACAGAATTGAGGGAAAACTCTTGTAATAAATTTTCTTAGAGACCCAAAGTTTATCTCCATGTCTCCATTGCACCACCTGCTTACAATTAAAGGGTGACATCATATGCACACCTGCATCCCACAGGCATCAATTACCCCTAATTATCAATTAATTTTGACAGGCTGTCCAAACTTCTAAACCTGTGCATTTTTATTGTATCTGCAAGTCACTTCTTTTGTACTCAATATTGAACACTTAGATTACTTTTCCTGCAGGATCTCAATTTGTTCATTCATAAACTGAAAACATGGTGTGAATAATATCAATAGCCGCTCCTGGGCTATTTTATTATTGTAAGGGTTTATTGAATAGAGGCTGTTTGCTACTCACTGTAGGAGGTGGTTTGCCAAAACAAAGAAACCTAATACATAGACTCTGACTTCAAAGGGTTTCCATTATGTTTCAATTTGAAAGGATCCATGAGCTAGACATGAATTCAAAGCCTCAAAGTAATCTACTAGTTAAATAAAATTTATTACTTTTCAAAAGCTGAAGTTTCAATAAAACCTCAGCTCGCCAATTTTATTTTGTTCATTTTTAATAGCCTGTGTTTTTAATAAGCAAACTAATTCAGGTTATCCAATTGATTTGCATTGTAAAGCATCTTTGTGCCTTAGAAGACAGACTTGGCTAAAAATAAATGGATTGTTTGGCAACAATTCTTGAATATGGCACCAAAAGCACGGGCAAAAAAGAAAATAAAAATAGATAAACCAAACTACGTCAAAATAAAAAAAAAAACTTCTGTGCATCAGAGAACACAATGAACAGATTGAAAAAGCAATTCATGAGATGCAAGAATATATTTATAAATCATGTATCTGACAAAGGGTTAATATCCAAAGTGTATAAAGAACTATAACTCAACAACAAAATAAACAACCTGATTATAAAAATAGGCAAAGGACTTGAATAGACATTTCTCCAAAGAAGATATACAAATGGTCAATAAGCACATGAAAAGAGGCTCAACAGCACTAATTAGGGAAATGCGAATCAAACTCACAATGAAATACACCTCACTCTGGGATGGCTACTATTAAAAACCAGAAAATAACAAGTGTTAGTGAGGATGTGGAAAAACTGGACCCCTTGGGCACTGCTGGTGGACATGTAAAATGGTGCAGGCTCTATAGCAAACAGTATCTTGGTTCCTCAAAGAATTAAAAATGGAATTACCTTAAGGTCTAGCAATTCCACTTTTGGGTATATACCTAAAATAATTGAAAACAGGGTCTCAAAGAGAAGTTTTTTGGCCGAGCTGCACGGCATGTGGAATCTTAGTTCCCTGACCAGGGATCAAATCTGGGCCCGCTACAGTGGAAGCACGGAGGCTTAACCCCTGGACCTCCAGGTAAGTCCCTCAAAGAGGTATTGATACACCCATGTCTTTAGCAACATTACTTACAATAGCCAAAGGGTAAAAGCAACCCAAGTGTCTTTTGACAGATGAATGGATAAACAAAATGTGGTATATGCATACAATAGAATATTATTCCGCCTTAAAAAGGATGGAAATTCTGCCACATGCTATAACATGGATGAATCTTTAG
Organism: Globicephala melas; assembly: GCF_963455315.2. Taxonomy (NCBI): domain Eukaryota; kingdom Metazoa; phylum Chordata; class Mammalia; order Artiodactyla; family Delphinidae; genus Globicephala; species Globicephala melas. Next base: position 50,157,158 of record NC_083328.1, on the reverse strand, counting down.
GACATTATCTTATGTGAAATAAGCCAGTCACAAAAGGACACATACTGTATGATTCTACTTATATGAGGTACCTGGAATTGTCAAATTCTTAGAGACAGAAAGTAGAATGGTGGATGCCAGGGACTGGGAAGAGGGAGAAATGGAGAGTTATTGTTTAATGGGTATAGCATTTCAGTTTTGCATAATGAAAAGAGTTCTGTGGATGGATAGTGGTGATGTTAGCACAAAAATGTGAATGTACTTAATGACACTGAACTATACAGTTAAAAATGATTAGGATGGTAAATTTTATGTTATGTATATCCTACCACAATTAAAAACAATGATAAAAAATAAAGGAATTGTAACCTTGGCAAAATTGATATTGATATTTAGCTTCTGAATCAATATATGGAACAGTGTACAAATTAAAGTAGGTTTTTCTGTTGTTGTTTCTTTGTTTTTTGGCCTGGCTATAAAAACTAGGCTGTAAGGAATTATGCTCTTCATGGGGCATTTTGTAGAGGTAAACGATCCAGATTATTTGGCATTTAAAAAATTACTTAAAGCATGTAAGTTCTCAATCATAGCTGTCTTCCACTGTGTTTATTTACTCAATTAAATTTGACTTTAGTTAGTGTCACTTAAGTGTCACTAAGAACAAGAGCAAAAGTTTTCATTTGTTGATAAATAGCCGATAGCATTCTTGTGTTAATTGTTCTTAGAGACCACTGACAGAAATAGATTATAATAAAAGTTATCGACTAGCTAATTATTAATTTTTTTGGCCATGCCGTGTGGCTTGCAGGATCTTAGTTCTCTGACCAGGGACTGAACCCAGGCCACGGCAGTGAAAGGGCTGAGTCCTAACCACTGGACCACCAGGGAATTCCCCTAAATTTGGCTTTAATAATACAGTATACTATACTTGTTTCAAAATTCCCATTTCATATCATATTGACCAAAAAGGATATAACATACTGAAGCAAGTAATTTTTTCTCATTTTTATTATATGTGATAATTATCCCAATATATAACTCGAGGCTTAAAATTCAATCAAGTAGCACTCTTATAGTATTTAAGAATTATCAGAATTCCCCATTTCACTTTATATATGAAGGGTTTGCTGGATAAGAAAAAAAATGATGCATACATTCTGGATTTTTTTTTCAATCTCAAGTTTTGATCTCTAGCAGTTTTACTAAATAACATCTCTATGAAACACTATGATTTCATGTCATTGTTAGCCTTGAGAAGTTCACAAAAGCAAATCACAGATTTTTTAAAAACAAGATTCATTTTCTGAAATAAGCCTGCCAAATTTAGAAAACTATATTTGGAAAGGCTTTTTATTCCTAAGGGTTATGCTCTTTACAGCTAGTTTTATTTAACTGGAGAGGGCCTATCATATGGTTGAGAGAAATAATATAAACATAAGTTTCATGGAGTCATGAGACTGTGTTTATATGCTCACAAATCTCAGATATATAAATGAATCATTCAAAGAATGATTCTTGAACATGGACATGACTATAATAAAATCTATCAGTAGCTATGTAAAATCCATCTTTCTTAAGTTATACTAGGGTTTTATAAACACCAATATGTGAGCAAATATTAATTTTTTCCATTTTTTTTAGTCTGAAAAGTATAGACTCTTGCAAAGTTCGTAAGTTGCTATGTAAACATATTCAATATTCCCAGAGTTAAGACAACCTCTAAACTTCAAAGTGGAAATGCAGACATCGGGGCATAGACAACACATTATAAAATACCCCCAATGAATTGCTGCACAATAGGACTGTGTTCCATTTTTTAAATGATGAAATAGTCTTCCTATTAATGAAGAATGCTCAAGCCTCTGAGAAAGCCTGGGGTGCGTGAAGTAGAGGATCTGAATGCAAAAGGAGTTTAATTCCAAGTAGTGACATATCAATTACTAAAGTGTTTTAATTGTTCAATCTTTCATGTTTTTTTTTTTTCGGGTCTCTCACCGCTGTGGCCTCTCCCGTCGCGGAGCACAGGCTCCGGACGCGCAGGCCCAGCGGCCATGGCCCACGGGCCCAGCCGCTCCGCAGCACGCGGGATCCTCTCGGACCGGGGCACGAACCCGTGTCCCCTGCATCGGCAGGCAGCCCCTCAACCACTGCGCCACCAGGGAAGCCTTCTTTCATGTTTTTTTAACTTGACTTTACAACTCCTCCCACCAGAAGGTGGCTGTGTCTGTTTTCCAGCCTTGCATCTGGGCTGGCCTTGCACTTGGTTAGGCCAAGAGAACATATCAGAAGTGATAGTGGGCTAGTTCCCAGCCCAAGTGTGAATGGAGCTTGCGCTTTTGCTCTTCTGGAGTCCTGCCAGCACCTTGGGAATAAGCTCCAGTCAGACTGCTGGAGGATGACAGCACATGTACAGCTGAGGCCACGTTAGACCAGCCTACTGTCAGCTGACACCCGAAACATGGGAGAGTGCCACCACAAGGTCAGCAGAGCAGCCTACTTGACCCACAACAGCTACAGATGCATGAGGAAGCCCACTGAGACCATAAGACACACCCAGCTGACTCATAAACTTTCAGGCAGTAATACCTACTTATTATTATTCTTAGTTTAGAAGATCTTGCTTTTGTTTTTATTTTTTCCGCAGTAATTTTTTCATGGTAGATTTGCTCAGACTCACATTGGTTCTCTAGTTTTGAGGAGAATTCTTTGGCTTGAGTACTTTTTCACAGAAAATCTTGTGTAATGTCTTTTTGTCCTATACCTTAGGACTAGAAACCTGATTCTGCCATTGGCAAAGAAGTAGCTAAATAATTTGAAAAAGTGAAGAGTCCAAATAAAAAAAATTAATAAGATGAATATTAGTTTGCAGAGTTAAAGGTTGGTTCAATTGAACTCACAGTATTGAAAGCAGAAAAGATGTCAAGAGGACAGAATTAAGTCTAAATATAATTTCATTTTATCTAGCACATCGATATTATATATGACCATATTTGAGTTCCAAACAAGTAATGAGAAAAACAGAAACATTTAATGTTGGAAAAGAATGAATTACACCACCCCAAAGTGATCTGTCACAATAACGAATGCAGCTTTCCTTGATGTCCAGTAGGAATAAGAAATACCCTACAAGTACACTATATTTAAAATAATGTTTTACCTAAATATCCATCGACAGAGGAATGAATAAAGAAGATGTGGCACATATATACAATGGAATATTACTCAGCCATAAAAAAGAATGAAATAATGCCATTTGCAGCAACATGGCTGGACCTAGAGATTATCATACTAAGTGAAGTAAGTCAGACAAAGACAAATATCATATGATATTACTTATATGTGGAATCTAAAAAGGTGATACAAATGAATTTATTTACAAAACAGAAACACACTCACAGACTTCGAAAACAAACTTATGGTTACCAAAGGGGAAATGTGGGGGAGAGGGATAAATTAGGAGTTTGGGATTAACATATACACACTACTACGTATAAAATAGATAATCAGGCTTCCCTGGTGGTGCAGTGGTTAAGAATCTGCCTGCCAATGCAAGGGACATGGGTTCGGGCCCTGGCCTGGGAAGATCCCACATGCCGCAGAGCAACTAAGCTTGTGCACCACAACTACTGAGCCTGAGCTCTAGAGCCCGCAAGCCACAACTACTGAGCCCACGTGCCACAACTACTGAAGCCTGTGCACCTAGAGCCCATGCTCCGCAACAAGAGAAGCCACCACAATGAGAAGCCCGCGCACCACAATAAAGAGTAGCCCCCGCTCGCCGCAACTAGAGAAAGCCTGCTCACAGCACCAAAGACCTGACACAGCCAAAAATAAATAAATAAAAATTAATTAATTAATTAAAATATATAATCAACAAGGACCTACTGTATGGCACAGGAAACTGTACTCAGTATTCTGTAATAACCTATATGGGAAAATAATCTGAAAAAGAATGTATATATGTATATCTATATCTGAGTCACTTTTTTGTACACTTGAAACTAACAAAACATTGTATATCAACTATACCCCAATATAAAAAAAATTAAATTTAAAAAATTAAAATAAATTTTTAAAAAGTTAATGGTTTAACAGCCTACTCTAACATGTATTTTTATTCCCTTTGATAGCTAATCCAGTGTCTCCCCACACCTCCACCAGTCGTTTCATATACGTGTTTAAAAGTCTGTTCTTGTATCCCTTGTCCTTGAAGTAACCATTATGAGTGTGATATTGTTCTTTCCAACTTTTTCTTATGCTTATTCTGAAATCTGTGTATATTATAAATATATATATATATAATTTATATTAATAAAATGGTATCAGGCTACACATATTGGACTAAAACTTGATTGTTCCATTTAAAAATGTACATCTTCCCAGGTTGTTATTTATGTACTTACTTATGATTGCTGAATATTAGCAACCTTTTTAATACTGGCAAATTTTTTCAACTTGATAAGTAGAAAACGATATCGCATTTTACTTTGCATTTTGAAAATTACCTGTGAGTTTAAATGTTGTTCATAGAGCAAAATATTTTAACCTAGTAATAGAAAACATATTCAGAATTCAGATGTTTCTCAGAAACCCTACAGCTGAGAATTGCTAAGAAATCTTTCCTTGAGTGACTCTTCTTGAATTTTTCTCTATTTGTAATTCTTTAGATTGCCCACATATTCCGAAATTTATGAGCCAATCTTCTAAGTGTAGGAGGAAGACATTCAAAAGAAAAAAACATAATTGTTTTAAAAGTATACTAGAAATTAATATTTCAAAATATATATATTCTAATACCTAAGTACCATTGGTCACCAGATGGCTTGAGAGCATCTCATGTGTCAGACATTATTGCAATTAAGGCCAATGTCAGCTCTTCAAACCTGTAGAATTAAAGCTCTAGAAAAAAGTAGTTCAAGGCTTCTCAAACCTTAAAGTATTTATGAATCACTGGACATCTTGATAAAATGCAGCTTTTGAGTCAGTAGTTCCGGGGTGGGGATTCTGCACTTCCAAAAACTCATAGGTGATGCTGATGCCACTGGTCCGAAGACCACACTCTGAGCTAAGAAGGCATTAAAGACCTCAACTAGTTTAGCTCCTCATTTTATAGACACACAAAAAAATGAATAATACACCCTGCTATCTGTTTTTTAATTTAAAGAAGCACACAGAATTTGCTTAAATATTTCAAGCCAACAAACATCCTATTTGCGTGACATAAATAATATTTGAACAGATTGTAATGAGTAATATAACATCTGTAGCTCTTAGAAAATAAAACAAAGTTAATTAGGGATGGCATGAAATATGTAATCATTACTTTTAATGTCTTGTTCTTTCTAGGTCATTCAAACTGCCATCTACACGTGCATAACAATGAAATTTTCATAAACAAGCCGAAACACCCAGAGGCATGGAGGGTTATAATGCGTGAATAATGCATGTATTATGACATTATAACCTCAGAAAACATAGATTTCATAACTCTAAAGCTCAACCTTGAAGAGGATAAACATGTCATTCAACGCTATAGCATTCCAACACTTGTTCAAATGTCTTTGGAGCTTGAAATCTAGAGCCACCAAAATGTTTAAGAATTAAATTGAAAAATGTTCTTTCAAAATGCCTTAGCCAACCAAGCACGAGCGTTTTTGCCATTGTGGCAAAACTGACCATTGCCTTTGTTGGTCTCATCGTGGTCCATCAAGGAGCATCCTTTACTCCCTGAGTGAAGAAATTTGTGAAGTCAGCTTCTTTCTAGCTTTGACCAGATGTGATTTCTCTCTCCACAATAATATCCTGTCAATAATTTACTTGTCACACTTACAGAATTCTGTATTTTACTTGCTCTGATTATGTGTGAAGTTTTTGCTATTTCATCCTTAGATTATCCCTAAAATTTAGCAACTGCATCTCAGCTCCTCTGTATTCTCAACAGTGCCCATCCAAGGGCTGTGAATATCAATAAACATTTTTCTGAATCCACAAATCCCTACAAAAATCTATAGCCACTGGCATAAATACTGTACATCCCAAGGAAATGTGGAAGTTAAAGGAGGAGAATCATCAGCTGAGGAATGAGCCTATCAGAGTTCTCAAAAATTCAACAAGAAGATCCAGAAGAGTTCTAAACATTTCTTCATTTCTTTACGAATGGTTAATTCCTTACCAGTAGTGAGTCAGCAGCAATGATCTAATTTTCAGATGTTCACACCTTTGTTCATTGGAAGCCAAGATGAGATCAGGATGGTTTCAGAAGAGCAATCATGCTGGGAAGGTGTGTGAGGAACCATTGGTAAAGGCGAAACGGGGAACCTCGTCATTCTGGAATGTGGACCTAAGAAGTACTGGGTTTCCCAGAAAGCTGAGCTGGACACAGAGTGTGTATGCAGGAAGTTTACTCTGTGTGGTTCCATCCCAAGGAACTGGAGTAGGAGACGAAAGGGTATAACAAAGAAGGTGGGTTATGAAGCCAAGCGTCACCTTGGGCAATTGCGGCTCAATCCTCCAGGGGGCGCTCTAAGAAGCTGCGGAGAGTACACCTCAAAATCGTCCTCCAGAAGGACGAGCGAGAAATTATCCATCAGCTTCCTTGTCCCACAGATCAAGAGTTGCCCCAGGGGGTGTGCATGACCTTGCACTACCAGGATTGCACATGTTTCAGAACAACTAAGTGGCTTCCAGAAGGCATCTTAAGAGATGGCAAAGAGAAGCTGCAGGGCAGAAAGCAAGAGATAGTTGCTGTTGCTGATGCAAGGTGCTGTCAGGTGATGGCTTCACCAAGCTGGTTGCTGTAAAATTTCGGGTCAAGAGGATGTGACCTGGGGCACGAGAAGCGGCTGACACCAGCTCTTAAAAGCACATGAGTCTAATGAAAATCTGTCTGCTCTGGAAATAATGAGCACAGGCTTATACCCATCCTTTCTGGACAGAAGTCAGAGAAAGGGGCACTCAGAGCAAGGGGCAGCCAGAGACAGAAACCAGTTGGGAGCAGAAGAAGCCAGGGCATCGGGGGCATTGCCCTTGCCTAGGACCAACACCTTCTCTGTGCTTCAAACACAGACCAACCCCTGGATGGGAGTTTTTCTTTCTCTCTATTCACATTTCTGGTATTTGGTTGCTACTTATTTTAACTTTCCATCTCTGGCAGAGCAATGCCATCTGCCAGCCATTTTTTTATCTTCACATAAATTACTTTATTGTTTTACGTGCTCTGAGTTTTGTGCATTTCAGGGAACACCCTCAGTTTTCTCTGCTCATGACCTGTCTTAGTTTGGGTTGCTCCAAAAGCCGACCCTGAGGCAGGGATAAGGCTACAAGTGGTTTATTTGGGAGGTGACTCCAGAAGTGCCACAAGGGAGGGGGGACTAAGGGAGAGAAGGGAAGGCAGTAAGAGTGTGCACATGAGCAGATTATTGGTGCCTCAGTCTTGCTAGAAATGTGCCCCACTGAGCGACAGGGAAGCAGGGGTGTCTCTGCACAGGCTCCAGTTCACTGGGTGAAGGTTGCTACTGAGAGTGTTAACGCTTCCCTGCATGCACCATGCAGGCTGAGAAAACTCCCTTAGTGCCAAGGAAGCCTCCAGGCAGAGAGGCCAGCAGAGAGGTGTGGATGGTCCAGGGTGTGAGCGGGGTGAACTACAGCTGCTGTGAATCCAGGAGTTGGCTGAGAGGACATGGATTGGGGCACCAGGAGGTTTTACCATACACTCTGAGATTATTTTGCAAAGGGCAAAATGTCCAAATACAGAGAAAAACAACAGCAACAACCTCCTCTGGCCTCTATGTGGAAAGAATAGTTACTTATTAAAGGGTTAGAGGTGATTAAACTTAACTCTGAAACTGAGATTATTTATTAAACTTTACAAAAACTTCAAGATGGCATTAGATCCCCTTAATGGAAATCTCCTTTGCTATGACTAAAGAACAAATTGGGAAAGCAGCCAACATCATGTTTATTGCTCTGGCCTATAAATTAAAAACATCACTGAACTATATTAAATAACCACCACTTGGCTCTCTTCCTATATGGACACAGGAAACCATTGGGGTTGTGTGATTCTCTTGTACTGGTCATTGTTCTGGACCATCACCAAGGTGGAGCCACTCTACGATTAGAAGGGTTTCGCCCCTCTTTTTCTCCACCCCATGCTTTCTGATGGAAAAGCCAGATGACAATGTATGAAAACTTGACTGGACTTGAATGCAGTGGGTTTCACTGAGGTTAGAAGCCTGGACAGAGCCCAAAGGATTGGCTAGGAAGGAGTTACTCTCAGTGGCTTCAGAGATTAAAAATTCACCCCAATTCTTTATTTCCTTTTACTAAAATTATAAATGCACACCTCGGCCATGGCTTTAGAGTGGTCTTTATTGTTGGTTCATTGCATCTAATTCTAACCCGAATTCTTATGTATGCAATGCTGGAAAACCCATTCCCCCTCTGCCTGTTCTCGCCCTAACACGTCTCCGGTCCTGTTAGCCAGAAGAGCTTTAGAGGTTTTAGATGTTGCACCCTTGGAGCCATCAGTACCGGGCCCAGGGCTTTGTGTCCCTCGGCAGCAGATGGATAAGTGCAGCACTCCGTCCTTTCTAACGGCTGCCCTTCAGGGTCTTCTTGGCCACGGAGATGAAGCAGCTCCGCAGGACCTTGAACTCCTGCGTGCAGAGGTCTTTCCTTAGGCAGCCGCCAGGGGTCACGGACACCTGCATGCACCTGCCTTGGCCATGGTCCCGGCCCCACAGACCACCAGGTGCTCAGGGAAGGTGAAAAGTACACTTCTCATGTGTCCCCACACCACTCGGTTCCCTGACATGAGTAAAAAACCAAATTTACAGAAAAAGTTGAAGATAGTCAAAGATCTAACCTGTTGTACCCCCATATACTCTAATTTGACAGCAAGATTTGCTTGTTTGGGAGGGAGATTTTTATCAAAATTTTAATTAGTAAGTAATCTCTTTGGTATTTACAATCTATCCAAGCACATTAAAAAGAAAACATGAAAATAAAAACCACTGATATTATGTCTAACAAGCAGCCATACAAGGGTAGACATTAAGCTCAGTGCAAATATAATGAATAAAATATTTTCAAATTCACTGTGTCAACATCTTGCAATATTAACAATGTGTAGTGATGGAGGAAGGTTTATTTTAGGAATACAAGAACAGTGTAAGAATAGGAAGTGTATCATCCCTCCCCTGTTCAAAACTCTCCCAGGGCTCCCATCTCACCTCCTCACTTCCTCTCTCCCACCCCCTCAGGCTGCTTGCAGTCATTCTGGTCTCCTTGCTCTTCCTCAAACACAATAGGTAGGCTCCTACCTCGGGACCCACTGCTCTCTCTGCCTGGAAAGCTCTTCTCCAAAGTATCTGCTTCACCTTTGTCAAGTCTCAAATGCCACCTTCTCACCAAAGCCTACTCTGATCACCTCCTTAAAATGACAGCCCTTTCTCACACCAATTAGGATGGCTATCATCAAAAACAAATTTTAAAAAACCACCAGCAACAAAAGAATAGGAAGTGTTTTTATGCTAAATCACTGTAGAATAAATGAGCAAAACATCTTAATCGTTGTTGGAAAAGTATTTGACAGAATGTCTTAGTCACCCCTGATTTTAAAATTTAAAAATTAGGAAGTTGGGCAATGAGACTTCCTAAATTTGACATGGTGTTTTCAGGAAAACTATGGCAAACATCAATGATAAAAATGTTAGGAGTATTCCCATAAAATAAGGCAAGAATACCACAAATCCCCATTATTCAAAATAGTCTTAAGAGCCCTAGAAAAGAAGACCAAAATATTAGTAAATACTGGGGAATATTTAACAATTTTACATTAAAATTCAACATAATGAAATAAAAATTGACAGAAATATGACAGAAATATGACAGATTTTCAAGGTGTCTAAAAGTAAGATAAACACACACAAAGTACAGACATTTTAATGTGCCAGCAATAACCAATATAAAGATATCATTCAAAACAGCAACAAAATTATATTGTCCTCCCCCCAAACTTTAAAACATATTAAGACATAATATTTAAGGGCAGAGAAATAGACCTAAATGCATAAAAGTAAGTAATATGGATTGTAGTGGGGAGCCTCAAGTTTTTAAAGGTTTATTTAATTTATTAAGTTTATTCCACTTATACTGTTGAGGAAACTGAGATATAAAGAAGTTGAATAATGCCATGTAGCTGCCATGTGGTGAAACCCAGGATGCCAATCCAGAGCCAGTGCTCCTCACCAGTATGCTGTACTGTCCCTGGCAAAAATGTGTGTGTGTACATATATTAGACATAGAGTCAATATCCAACATATACAAAGAGTTCCCATCAATCAATACGAAAAACATAAGTAACTTAATAGAGATAGATATGAGAAAAGTATATAGAAGCAATTTTCAAAAGAATAAATAACAAAAGGTAAATAAATATATGGGAAAAAAATGTTCAAGCCCCAAGTGGGGAAATGCAATTAAAAATAACTGCTAAAGGGCTTCCCTGGTTGCACAGTGGTTGGGAGTCCGCCTGCCAGTGCAGGGGACACAGGTTCATGGCCCAGTCCAGGAAAATCCCACATGCTGCAGAGCGGCTGGAGCCGTGAGCCATGGCCGCTGAGCCTGCGCGTCCGGAGCCTGTGATCTGCAATGGGAGAGGCCACAACAGTGAGAGGCCCGTGTACTGCAAAAAACAAACCAAAAAAAACAAAACAAAAAACAAAACAAAAAAACTACTAAAGTCCATAAGGTTCGTGAATATTTTAAGAGTTCTGATCTCCAGTGTTTAATAAGGAAGTGGAGAAATAGCCTACCACCCAACATTCATGGAAGTTAGTTTGTCATTATTTGCCAAGATTAAAATGTACTTTAACTTAGCTATTAGCTAAATTAAATACTCACATATGTACAAAAATATATGTAAAAATGCTTGCTATTTCTAAAAGTGACCAATGGAAATAATAAAGAATAATAAATAAAAAAATAATAAAGAATTATTGTCAGAATGGAATAGCCACAAAATTAAATGAATACTGATATGGAAAGATGTCAATTTGGAGTTGATAATTTTTTTAAAAAGCAAGCAGGAGAAAATTCCATACAATATGATTCTCTCATATTTTATATGTGTGGAATTTGCACATATGTTTGTGTATCTAAATGCATTTAAAAGCTCAATAAATACCAAAGTATGCATTATACTACTCTTGTTTATTTTTATTTATATATACAAGTGTTTATTATACCAAAGTATTATCCACAGAGGAGAGAGGTTGATGGAGGAGAAGGGTGGAGAATGAATATGGATTTTTCACTTTTACTCCATCTATTTCTGTAATTATTGAATGTTTTATAACCACACATTACTTATGTAATTTATAAGAAGACAATAAATATGACAAAAATTGTTTCCAAAAATGAAAAAAAATGCACAGAGCAAAAATATTATATTTGGTCAGCATATTGTTTTTTGGAGAATTTTTTTAACATCTTTATTGGAGTATAATTGCTTTACAATGTTGTGTTAGTTTCTGCTGTATAACAAAGTGAATCAGCTATATGTATACATATATCCCCATATCCCTGCCCTCTTGCGTCTCCCTCCCACCCTTCCTATCCCACCCCTCTAGGTGGTCACAAAGCACCGAGCCGATCTCCCTGTGCTATGCGGCTGCTTCCCACTAGCTATCTATTTTACATTTGGTAGTGTATATATGTCAATGCTACTCTCTCACTTCATCCCATCTTACCCTTCCCCCTCCCAGTGTCCTCAAGTCCATTCTCTACGTCCATGTCTTTATTCCTGTCCTGCTCTAGATTCATCAGAACCATTTTTTTTGGGGGGGGGGGTCAGCATTTAACTAGCAAATTACCATTTCTGTTTACTGGTATCTACCATAATGAATTAAATTCTTGCTACTCAAAGTAGCAAGAGGTCCTTGACAAGTAGCAATGGCATTACCTGGGAGCTGGTTAGAAATGCAGAATCTTAAGCCTCACCTCAGACCAGCAGAATCTGTATCAAATCCCCAGGTGATTGTTGTGCACAGGAAAGTTTGAGTAACCTTGCTTTAAAGAACTTAGCATTTTGATTTCTGCTTTAACCACTGAAAAAGCAACTGTTTAAAAGTAAAATATTTTAATATTTTTCCTAATATATGAAAGATATTTGAAAGTATCTTCAAATATCAGAGACAATTTGTAAAGATAGTTCTTTCACAATATTAAAAATATTTTTAATGTTAAAGTGTTAAACACAAAACAAATTTTTCAGTAACTAGGGAGGCAAGACCACTAAGTAAAAACAAAACAAAAAACAATATTAGCATATTTCAAGCAGAGCAGGTTGAACTTTGTAAATTACGATTTTTCCTCCATCAAAAATCAGTGTTTGTACTTCCTGAGAGGAGAGCCAGCTGCCGAGCCCCAGCTGTCTGGATTCTCCATTCCCAGGTGAACTGCAAGGTGCGTCAAGAGACAACATGGAGACGTAGCCACCAACTTAGTTCCTCATTATCAGGCACTACAGAAGCCTCGACTTCCTGCTTTCACACATAAATCCATCCCCTTCACAACCTCTCACATTAATCCCACCCAAATTCCTACCTAGCCTTCCCTAAAGGAAGCTCCCTGGACCAGGTATGACTCCACCTCTAATTATTCTGGCTGCATTTGCCTGTGTTTTTCCTCATTATACTATCATTAGCATGAGGAGCAGGCTTCTGTTGCCTGGGCAACCAGAAGCAGCACTGTGCACTGTGCCTGGTGACTGGATCCTACTTCTGTTTTTTCTTTTACACTCTTGAATACTCTCACTTTTATGATCAAAAGAATGCAATCCTTTCTGCGGTTCTACCTCTTTTCTTGTATTGTGGTTCTCTCTGTAGTGTCCAGCTAATTTGTCGAATTTCTCTTGGATTTATTACTTTAACTTCTCTTATTTCCAGTAGCTAATGCTGCTAATGCTGCTCATGCTTTCTTTCCCCTTAATCAGATTCTCCCTTTGAATTGCCCACTCGGGTCAAGACAGCCAGCTCAATATTTTTTCTCCTTTTAGATGTCTGTCTAAAATATTATATGCACCATTAAAATGACCCTATTTATGAAATTTCCTTGTCTGTCCTACTTCCTTCCTTTCTTCACTTGCTCCAGTTATTTGCTACTGTAATAATACAAGGCTAATAGAAAAATAATGCCCTCTGAGAAGCCTCTTAGATAGCCTCATCTACCAGAGAGCAAACAGCAGAAGCAAGAAGTACTACAATCCTGCAGCCTGTGGAACAAAAACCACATTCACAGAAAGATAGATAAGATCAAAATGCGGAGAGCTATGTACGAGATGAAGGAACAAGATAAAATCCCAGAAAAACAACTAAATGAAGTGGAGATAGGCAAACTTCCATAAAAAATATTCAGAATAATGATAGTGAAGATGATCCAGGACCTCAGAAAAAGAATACAGGCAAAGATTGAGAAGACGCAAGAAATGTTTAACAAAGACCTAGAAAAATTAAAGAACAAACAAACAGAGATGAACAATACAACAACTGAAATGAAAAACACACTAGAAGGAATCAATAGCAGAATAACTGAGGCAGAAGAATGGATAAGTTACCTGGAAGAGAGTGGTGAAATTCACTACTGTGGAACAGAATAAAGAAAAAAAAATGAAAAGAAATGAAAACAGCCTAAGAGACCTCTGGGACAACATTAAACACAACAACGTTCACATTATAGGGGTCCCAGAAGGAGAAGAGAGAGAGAAAGGACCTGAGAAAATATTTGAAGAGATTATATTTGAAAACTTCCCTAACATGGGAAAGGAAATAGCCACCCAAGTCCAGGAAGTGCTGAGAATCCCAGGCAGGATAAACCCAAGGAGAAACATGCTGATACACACAGTAATCAAATTGATGAAA